>NC_134531.1:206524782-206682282 GCF_050624435.1 Tenrec ecaudatus | reverse complement strand
CTGAATGACCAGTGTAGACACTTGAGAGATGATGGAGCCAGGTGCTGTGGGCAGGGACAGTGAGTGACCACTAGTTACCTTCAGTCTGAAAATACAGATCGTGAGAGGCTGTGATGAGAAGTGAGGGCTCCCTGTTCAAGTCCCTAGACCAATGATCTCCTCTCAGCAAGTCAAGGAGAATAAAGTAGAAAGGAAACTTCTTGCTCCCAAATAGGATTTAAGGTCAGTTGAAGGGGGCTCACTGATATGGTTTAAGGTCAATTGATGCGTCATAAACTGGCCTCCACCCCATGCAGCCCACACATACATGGACACAAATCCCTGCTCAGTCCCACGGCCAGGGACTGAATGCTGAATGCGGGGCACAATGGGGTGAGATTGAGTCCAGAAGGCAATTGTCAAAGTTTCGAGCCATCTCCACCCCATTCCACCCACTCTGGCCCCACCCCCATGAATCTCTGCAGAGCGCCTGACTTTGCGCCTGTAGTGCCTGGCTTTGCAAGCCTGACTTGACAGCCCCTGACTGTGCACCAAGACATGACCCAGCAGACACCAAAAGACCCCGGTAGGCCATTGCCCTCAGAACGTTACAGCATAAGGGAGAAGCCGATCCCAATGACAGGTTATAAGGTTTTTTCTTTTTGTTTTAATAAATCATTTTATTGGGGGCTCTTACAATGTTTATAACAATCCATACATCAATTGTATCAAGCACATCTGTGCATATGGTACCATCATTTCCAAAACATTTTCTTTTCTTTTTTTTTAAGTCATTTTATTGGACGCTCGTACAACTCATCACAATCCATATATACATCCATTGTATAAAGCACATTTGTACATTTGTTGCCATCATCATTCTCAAAACACCTGCTTTCTACTTGAGCCCTTGGTATCAGCTCCTCATTTTCCCTCCCTCCCTTCCCTCCTCCCTCATTATTACTATTTTGTCATGTCTTACACTGTCTGACTTCTCCCTTCACCCACTTTTCTGTTGTCTGTCCCCCAGGGAGGGGGTTATATGTAGATCCTTGTAATTAGTTACCTCTTTCTACCCCACCTTCCCTCTACCCTCCAGGTATCGCCACTCTCACCTCTGGACCTAAAGGGTTCATCTGTCCTGGATTCCCTATATTTCCAGTTTCTATCTGAGCCAGTGTGCATCCTCTGGTCTAGCCAGATTTATAAGGTAGAATTGGGATCATGATAGTAGGAGGGGTGGAGCATTAAACAACTAGAGGAAAGTTGTATGCTTCAATGGTGCTAGAATGCACCCTGACTGGCTCATCTCCTCCCTGAGACCCTTCTGTAAGGGGAGGTCCAGTTGCCTACAGATGGGCTTTGGTTCCCAACTACTCACTCCCCCTCATTCACGATGATATGATTTTTTGTTCTTTGATGCCTGATACCTGATCCCATTGACACCTCATGATCACACAGGCTGGTGTGCTTCTTCCATGTGGGTTTTGTTGCTTCTGAGCTAGATGGCTGCTTGTTTATCTTCAAGTCTTTAAGACCCCAGACACTATCTCTTTTGAGAGCCGGGCACCATCGGCTTTCTTCACCACATTTGCTTATGCACCCGCTTTGTCTTCAGCGATCGTGTTGGGAAGGTGAGCATCATGGAATGCCAGTTTAGCAGAACAAAGTGAACGATTTCAGCTCTCCAGCATCAGCTTCTTTAACAAATAAGAAGAGAGTTTTGTCCATGATGGCACAAGGGACTCTGTGAACTGCACGTGGATTCCTTGGGTACAGCATGCTCCTCAAGCTGTGTGCAGCTGTTGTGTGGCGGATGTTATTGTTACTGCCATGGGTTGACCCGAGTGAGGGTGAGACACTTTCAAGAGAAGACGGAGCAGATCCTGCAGCATCCCTGCAAGACCCCAAGTGACAATCTACTTTCAAGCTACCTGGGACATGGGTCAAAGAACTATTTCTAGGAGTGAAATGAGCTGCTGCCAGAACCCCAAAAGACCTGGCAGGTGTCAACCTTCCACTTTGTTGCAGAGGTACAAGATGTGGCAATGAGTTTTGGGGCCCAGAAGGGATGTCTCAACTTGCCCCTGACCACTAGACCCCTAAAACTCCACTAAAGTCTCTGCCCCCAAGTCTTTCAAGTATTTCTCCCTAACTCTGAGGTACCTATTTTGCACTAAGGTTTCCAGCATCCTGATGATCAACAATCTTATTCATCTGCTCTGACAACCAGATCCCGTCCAGCACCACAGGGTTGCTGCCTGAATAGTTAGAAGACACTCCCAGTAGCCACAGTCTCTCCAGAGGCCAGACTAGAGAATTAAATGGAGACGGTGCACACACCGCTCCGCATCTCTTACCAGGCTCTGGGCTGCCTCCTGGGGACACTGGGGGCTCCTTCTGGGTGTCCTGACCTTCCTTGGGCCTTCTATTGACTTCTTCGCCTGAAAGCGACCATCTCTGCGTGGGCAGCTGGATGGCGACAATGTGGTTGGGGAAGGAACAGGACAGGACAGGGAATCACAGCGGGGGCAGCCCACGGTGCAGGGAGCCCACAGTGTGGAGGGGTGCCAGGGGGCACCCAGGTGCAGACACATGTCCCGAACCCGCTGGAGCCCTCCGCATAGCTTCACGTGTAAACCAAGAACCAAACACACTGCCATCGGAGTTGATTTGGACTCACAGTGACCCTCTAGGTCCAGTAACCACTCTGCCACAAAGACTGCAAAGGTTGCCCACCTGACATGAGGCTCTAGCCTGGAAAAGAGGACCGGAAGCACCGCCCAGAGGCAGCTTCTACCAAAGGGCAACTCCTGGGGACCCCTCCCCAGACCTGGGGCGATGTGGGAGAGGGGAAGCCCCAGCGTCCCACTCTGCGGTAGGCAAGGCCTGGTAGCCTGGGGAAATTGGGCGGAAGTTTCCGCAGCAGCCAGCTAGGGGCGCGGCCCGTGTGGAGACAGAGGAGCATGGAAGAATGAGAGGCCTGGGACTGAGTGGGGGCGGGGGTGGGGGGGCAGAAGACGTCTGACTTCTCCTTGGGCTATTTCACAGCGAGGTGCCAACCCCCATGCCCAGCCCCCACCCCCATCCAGCAGTCTGCTCGGGCCACCCCTCTCTCCCACCCAGTCCGGTCTGCCTCTCCCCCACCACCCCACCGCCACCTCCAACCTTCCAGGCGCCCCTGCCCCCACCCGCTGCAAGGTCCCCCTAATTCCTTTCCAAGGAGACTGCTGGATTGGCCCTCGGCCTAAGTCCCTTCCCCTTTCACCCCCTCCCGCCCCCTGCACTCTTTCCCGGCCCTCCGCACCCCCCCCCCGCCCCTCCCGCCCCCCACTGGGAGCGCATCCCCCTGCCCTAGACTGGCCCATCCGCGGGGCCGCAGTGCCGCCCAGTGGTGGCGCGGACCGGGCGCATCTGCGGGGCGGGAGGGGATTATAAAGTGGGCGGCCCCGCCCGCGGTCCCCTCCCTCTGGCCCACTCGGCGCCGAGTCTCCGGTGCTCAGGACCAGGACCCTCCTCGGGACGCGTCCTGCGAGGGCGTCCGGCCGCCGTGTTCCGGCTCAGGTAAGCCCCACGGGCGCCAGGTGCCCAGGCGCCGGGGAGAAGGTGCGGGCGCGCTGCGCTGCCGTCGGGGAGCTGCGGCACGATTCCGGGGCTCCCAGGCTTGTGCAGCCACTTTGCCTTTAGAATCTCGGGCCGTGGAGAGGGGACAGGGTCCTGGGGAGAGAGGGTCTCAGCCCTCTGGTACTCCGGGGAGGGTTTCCCTAGGTGAAGGCCCACCACAGGGCCCGGATGTGATACCGACCACCCCCCTCCTTTCCAGGGGCTCGGCAGGCCACACCCGACTCTGCGACCCACTATGCGCTAGCCCAAAACTACTCCTCGCCCACGTCCCAGCAGTTAGTTCAAGTTAATGTTCATGGGCGCTGGCTAGCTGCCCACCCTCCTTGGCCTCTTCTGGGGCCGAGCTGATCTGGGCTGCATTAGGGGCCTTGCTCTCTGTTCCTGAGCACGGTGCTGAGACACTCCACAGTGCTCTCTGCCTGCCGCCTCTCCGGACACCAAACGCCCCAGCAAAGCTCAGCTTCTATAGTCATATGCACAAGTTCTGGGTGTTTGATTGTGGTCTCGCTCGGGCTTAGGGAGACATCTTCTAAGTCACCCACCCCGACTCCACTTGGACTTGGAAGCAGACTCACAGCTTCCAACTGGTGCTGGCCCAGGTCCCTGGAGCACCAGAGCAGGGTGTTTCCTTCTGCTTCTTGGAGGAGGGGTGGCTGGGAATGAGCTCCTGGAGGGACTGGCCTCCCTGGCACTCTGTGGGCAGTGCCCCAAGGGATGGGATGGGGTGACACTCTCACATCCCCTTCCTGAAGAGAGCCTACTCACCCACCATCCCTCCAATGCTGGACCAGGTAGTTCTCTGCCCAAGGAGAAACTGAGGCTGGAGGGGAAGGTTGGGGGGTGGGGAGGATTCGAATAACAGGCCTAACGAGGGGATCCAGCCGGTCTTGGACTCGTCAGGGGACAGTAGCTGAGTCCCATAGCCCCACACCCTCATGTTCTGTCTGGGAGCCCCGATTGCAGAAACTGCCATTACGGAGGGAGAAGAGTGAAGCTTTCTATTCCCATGAAGGGTTAAGCCTGGAAACCCACAGGAACAGTTGTGTTTCCTGAGCAGGGTAGAAGCATCACACATCCAAACAGGAGTACGGAGCCCTCAGGGGCTTGGGCCCTGAGCCAAGTACTCACCTGGGGAACCCCTTGGTCCTGTGAGGGAAGGGAATGGATCCCCATGCCACACATACACCCCAAAGATCATAGGTCACGTCTCTCTGAATGACCCCAAGGCAAGGATCTGTATCTCTATCTCTATCTTTCTCTCTCTCTCTCTCTCTCCCCCCCCCCCCTTCCACTAACAGCTATGGAACGGCAGCCATCTTACTTTTTTTTCCTTTTAAGCATGGGTGCGTCCAAAACCAGGCTTTATTTCTCTGCAGGAGGAGCACTGGGCTCTCCAAGGGAAGGAATTGTGTTGGGCGTGAGTGAAAGGGGGGGCAGGGTAGGATAGGCGAGCGAGTCCTCCCTGCTCCCTGGCAGAGGTGACACCAAGTCTCCCTGGGCAAGGCTGAAAGGACTGGGCACCCACCTGGGCCGTGGACTAGGGATCCAGGTGTGTCCTCTCTAAGGGGCGCCCTTTTCTGAGTGACCCTGTCCCCACACTCCACGTCCTAGGGTCCGCAGGTGGGCTTCTCCAGACTTGGACAGTTGTCGGGGCGTCCACAGCTCATGCCTCTTGGTGTCCTCAGGCTGAGGTGTGTGCTGCATGCCCTGTATGACACAGAACAGGACGCTCGCATGTCGGGGAATTCCAACCCTCCTCTGCGGAGCTCTGTCCACTCATGCTGAGAGCACAGGGCACTCTGTGGTAAAGGAGCCCCACTATGGACTCCTGCCAGGAGGGGGGGTGGAGCATTGCAAGCCCGGGGAGCAGGGCGGGCCTCGGAGCCAGCGCCTGGTGGAAAGTGGACAGCATGTCTGCGGGGCCACTGAGCCGAGCCAGCCGCTCACCGAGCCCCGATCGAGGGTGAGGCCATCAGTTCCCATCTGAAGAGTGAAATCAGACTTAAAACTCCACCTTATTACCTAACAGGACGTCCTGCCGGCGCCTCCAGAAACACGTGCCTTGTTAATGGCCGCAAAGCAATGTTGGGGAAATGGAGCGCACGGTTATTTTAAGAGAAAAAACACGAAGTTGGGTCCTTCCTTTTAAGCGTACTCCTTTAAGTCACCTCCTCCTATGGCCCCGTTTACATTTCATGCGAAGCCAAGGAGGGACCCCTAGTGTGGGACCCACTGAACCACAAACCAGGGTGACGAGTTGCTCATCCAAAAGGAGGGCGTGGAAGGAACCGCAAAAGGGGCCTGGTACCCTCCCTGACGCATCAGCCTGCATCTGTGCACTCTGAGCACACCTGTGGCCCTGGGTCAGCCTCCGGAGGCAGGTGGCACTGCATGGAATGTGTGCATGTGAGGGCCCGTCCAGCTCGGAAGAGGCCCTGGCTTTAGGAAAGCAGCTCTGGGACGAAGGCCTCAAGCACGGAGCTGCCCCGCTGCTTGAGAACTGGGGTCCTTCGCTGGCCCGCCCCTCACTTCCCAGAGGGCAGAGGGGCTGAGTCTTTCTCCCAAATGGACCAAAGTGTCTTCATTTTCTTATTTTGCCAGTTATGTAGATGGGATAGAGTGGCTTGTTCATGGTTTATTCTTTGGGTTTTAGAACAGTTAAGTTTTTTGTCTAATGATTACGGTACTGACCTTTTTTTTTCGGGGAGGGATATTTGTCTGGTTGTGATTTCACCCAGGTTCCTAACGGGGGTGCTCGTTCTTTGTGGATTTTGAAGAGCTTTTTAAACCTTACGAGGGCCAATTCTCGACTCATGTTGTGACTGGTGTTCATTGTGAGAGCGTGGGCATCCAGACATCTGCTAGGAAAGAGCATCCTGTCCCATGCCGAGGGTAGCTGCAAACAAAAACCCCCCATTCAAAGGGTTGACAAAAATAGCTCTAACAATGGCCTTAAATACACCACTGGTCGAGAAAATGGCGCCCGGCGTTTCTTTCACTCTCCACGCGAGGCCGAGTCAGCTCTGCCGCAAGCCACAGCCACAGGTGTGCCGCAAGCCACAGGTGTGCCGGGTCAGACCGCCCAGCCTGGGTTCACCCACGCCCCTGCCTCAATTCGCCGACACTGCACAGGGTATGTGTACTGGGCCTCAGTCTCCTCGTCTGTACAATGTGTATGAGGATCCTCTCTACCTTCCAAAGGCCACTGTGAGTGTTAAATGAATGGATGTAGGAATCGTGTCTGACGAAGAATAATACTAGAACATCTTTCATTGCCATTTTGTCCCTTCTGTTAAATCAGAAGGAGGCGTAGTGGTTATGCTTTGGGCTGCTGACCTCAAGGACAATAGTTCAAGGCACCGGCCAGCTCCGAGGGAGAAAGACCATGCTTTCTACTCCTGTAAGGAGTTAGAGTCTTGGAAACCCATGGAGGCAGTTCTACGCTGTCCTATAGGGTGGCCATGAGTCGGCATTGACTCGATGGCGGTGAGGAAGAGACTTTCTTCTGAGACATTTTGGTTCATGGTAGGGACGTAGATATTCAATTCTGTTAGGTGTAACATGTGAGGTCAAGGGCTGCCTATATTGTTAGTCACATGGTAAGCCTTTGCTCCCGCCCCCTTCTGCTCTTCAAAGCAACCACCCTCGTGTTTCCCAGATGCTTAGTGTATTTCTGCCAATTGCTGTGTGGTCTTTTCATGTAGTCCAGCACCCAAACCAAACTTGCTTAATGGCTGTAATTTTATCATATCATCTGCACTTGGTAGAACAAATGTGCTCTCAAATTTTTCATTTTTCTCAGAATGTTTTCCATTCTTCTGGGTAAATCATTCATTGCAACAAATTCCACCAGCAAATAAATGGCTTAGAAATCTGAATCAAAATTGCATTCAATTGTAGATTCGGTTAGAAATTATTTCCATTCTTAAAATTGTATTTCCCATCCACATGTAAAGTTCGTTTCTATAATTTATTCATCAGGAAAATTTCTAGGGTTTTCTTGTCCCCTCCTTTCATAAAATCTTCACATTCTTATTAAGTCTGTGCTTGGTTTTATACTGTTTTTCTTGCTGGTGTGAATGGTATCATTTTTATAACAGTTTTCATCAGTTGTTGCTAATCTGGATTTTTTTATATTTTTCCTCTAAGTGTTCACTGAATTCATTGCGTGTGTGAGTGTGTATGTTTTGTGTAGCTTCTCTTGTGGTTTTTAGTTAGACAGTTCACCTGTGACAAGGACACTTCTAAGAACAGTTCTTTTTCTTTCCCAGATTTATGTTTTTCTTTTACTTTTCCTGCCTTATTGCATTGGCTTCTAACACAACTATAAGAAAGTAAGATAAGCCCTCATGTCTTTTTTAATTTTGTTTTGCAACTCTAATGGGCATTCCTCTGATAAGGAGATGCTCTGAAGTAGTGGGCATTATTTCTATGTACATTTATATCATCTATGCATTTATGTCCAGCAAAATTGTTCAGATTCTTAAAAAGGGCCATGATCCACAGAGAACCATAATTCAAGTTTTACGATAAAATATGATGTTGGCCATTTTGAAACTTACATCCTTTAAGATGTTAATCCAGCCTGAGTTCCTGTTCATTTTCCCTTGTCTTCCTTCTTTTTCATCAGAAATGGATACGTCTGGGATCCATTAAAGATATTACACAAACTTCACTCATGCTGCAGCATTACATTTATTGCATTACTATGGTGTGTGATATTCCTGGGTAGGTTACTGGATTTGATTTTATAATATAGTGTAGGATTTTTACAACTAAATTCAAAACAAATTTGTTTGTATGGTTCCTTTCCGAGATTGCCTTTGCCAGGTTTTGACCTCAGAGTCATGTTTAGAAATAATTTTTTATTTATTTTTAATACTCTGAAATAGGTTAAATAAAACAGGAGTGGTTTGGGGTTTTTTTGTGTGTTTGTGTCTTTCATTCAAAAACTGTCAGTGCCTTTGGGGGGTGCATTTACTTTCCAGCATTTGCATTGCTCACAGGAAAGAGAATCCAATCACTTTTTTATCTCTTCTTGAGATCTTCCCCAGAAAATCATCTTTTACCTTACTAGCGTGGTGTTGCACCTAATATACTTTGGAGAAAATACCTTACTTATCTATCATTATATTGTTTACTGCTTCCTAGATTTGCATATTTCTATCTCTGCATTTCATCTGTCTTATCTTGCTAAATATTGTTATGCTTTGCTTAGATTTCAAAGAGTAAGCCCTTGGATGTATTTGTTATTCTCCTTTGGGTACATTTTGATCAAATTTTAAGATATTTCTTGAATTTTTATCACTTTATCCTTCTTAATTTACTGGTATTGCTTTTATCAGTTCCCCACCCTCATCTTCTTAAACTATATGCCTAATTTGTCTATACTGATTTCTTATATAATAACAACAGACATTTTGGCTACATATTTGCCTATGACTATAGCATCGGCCTCTCGTGTGTTTATGTGCAACATTCTCATTAAATCCTACATGTTTTTATGAGAGAGTTTTTAAGCATCCAGGTGATTTGATTTCTTTCTTTTATTTTTGCATTCTGCCTTAAGAATTCTGACTTGCCCAATTTTCTTTTTATTTTTCAATAACTTCTTTGAAGCTTACTTTAGAACTGATTTTTTTATATTCAAAAATGTTTATCCTCTATGTCCAAGTCTCTAAAACTTTTTTTAAAATCATTTTATAAAAAGTAAATAAATAAATAATCATTTTATTAGGGGCCCATCAGTCACCAGATTCTGTGCTTCTCTATGTAATCCGTTGCTCTTAACTTTCTATTGATTGCAGAATGTTTTCAGGAAGGGTATGTAGGCGGCATAGACCTGCGCCCTGCAACATCTGGGATGGTCTTCCTGGTACCCTTGTCTGAAATGCACTGAGTAGATCATCCCTTGGTCACTTTGTTTATTGTCTGTTGTGGGGGTGGGAGTGCTGTTTCATCCCAGAGCTCTGGAGTCATGGCTCCTTGGCATCTAATCTTAGGGAGGGAAAAAGCTTGCACTAGTTATTTGGAGTTCCTGATTGGTACAAACAGTTGAGCACACTGCTACTAACCTAAGGGTTGGTGTTTCAGCCCCATTCAGTGAGTCTTGAGAAGGAAGGTCTGGTGCTCTGCTTGCTAAGAGCACACTCTTGAAGACCCCAGGGTTCACGCGTGTATTCTGCACTACACAGGGACGCCGTGCACTTGTATCAACTGGACCAGTGGTTCCCCACCTTCCTCATGCCGGGACCCTTTCATGTTGTGGTGACCTCCCAACCATAACATTATATTCGTTGCTACTTCATCACTGTCATTTTGTGATGAATTCGGCGACTCCTGTGAAAGGGTCGTTCAACCCCCAAAGGGGTCGTGACCCACAGGTTGAGAACGGCTGAATGAGATGGTTACAGATTATTATTTTATTTGCTTGCTGTTGCTGTGTAGCCAATTATGTTGAAGTGTGGTGGTCTGAAACGTTCACACGTGTCTATGTCACATTCTGTGGTCAGGGATTCAGGAGTGGCCGAGCTCAGTGGTGGTTCTGGTTTGGGGTCTCAGTACAGTCAAAATATCGGCTGGGGCCATCGCCGCTTGATGGCTTGACGGGAATGATCGGATCCATGTCCAAGATGGTGCGTCCACACGGCTGTTGGCTGGAAGCTGCGGTTCCTCTCCACGGGGGCTTCTCACCGGCTGTTTGAGTGTCTTCGTGCTATAGCAATGGCTCCCTGGCTTAGCAATCCATCCAAGAGAGCGCTAGACAAAAACCTCAGCGCCTTTGATGCCCTTGCTTTGGAAGTCCCCATCATCACTTCCTCGAGTCCTTTTGTGAGAGTCCTGCGTGAGGGCCTGCAGGCCGAGCAGAGTAAGTGGAGGCATCTCAGAGGCCGCCTCTCTCCACCCAAGACGACCTTCTGTTCTAGTTGCTTCCTCTTGATCGCGCCGTTAGTTCCGGCTGCTTGGGAGCCCGTGTGCTCTTTGATCTTGAGCTCCCTGTGTTTCTCTTGTTATCTATGTAAGGTTGCCTTTCACAGGTGCTACTACTTTTCGCTTTCTTTCCTTGAGTGGCCACTGTACACATTTGTTTGATCATTTCTAGGATCCGATCTCTATTTTACCAATATTTTGTACCATCTCCGTTACTTTATATTCTCTCTCTCTGAATTCTGAGATCATTTCTTTACCTAAGCTTCCAATTTACTGATTGCACTCCTTTAATATCCGGTCTGGTGTTCTCTGGCTTCATTTCCTTCTTCCACTAAGATCACGACACATCTGGATTCTGAAAGCACCTTCTCCTATCTCAGCAGTGTTCCCCTCTGAGGTCGCATGGGTCCCTCCCCTCTCCATCTAGTTTCTCTCCACCTGTCTCACCCACAAAGGGAGGTGGGCAGGACCCTGGGGGATGGGAAGAGAGCTGCAGACAGCTGAACACTTCCACCAGAGTACTGAGATCTGTCCCCATCTAGCCTCGCCCTCAGGGCAGCCCTGAGGGCCTGATGGGCTCTGAGACGTGCCTCCTCTCAGTCCCGGGCTGGGTGGGCGGGTCCAGCCTGGACCACCCATCACACCACATGCTGTAGGAGGGCAACAAGTCCACCGGGCTTTCTCCTTGTAGCCCCTCACTCCCAATTCCCGAGGCAACACATGCCTTCCACTTGGGGTTTTTGATAGATGTTTAGGAGAGGTGAGGGTATGTGTGTGAACAGGGTGGTGGGGAAGGTGTGGTGGATGTGGGTGGGTGTTGTACATGTGTGAGGGGAGTCTCTCTTCTATAGTCCTTCAGCCTGGTCAGTGCCAAGTCAGTCAGACCGTCGACATCTCACCCAAACCTTCTGCAGCCCCGGGTCTCTCCTTTCTGTGCCCTGATGCCCTCCGCCCAGTTGCCCTCGGAGGACCCTTCGGCCCTGTGGTCACCTCTGACCAGTGTCCCTGGTGTTTAATTCCGCCTTCTCTGCCTGTAGCACCCCTGCTCTGCAGGACAGGGATGGGCTGTGAGCATTCAGGATTCCACAACCTGCGCTCAATGTGTGTGGCCCACAGATGGAGGGGGGGGGGGAGGGTACCATGGCCTTCCTAGCCCCAGTGCTGCCAGAAGTGTGGGCCAGGGGCACGCAGCATCTGTCTCCAGTTCCTTGAGGAGTGAGGGGCAGCCCCATCCTGCTGCCCTCCCTCCTGGGGGGGAGGCTCTGCAAGGCCGGAGGGGCTCAGGCATTGTGTGTGGTGGGGATGGGGGTCTATAGTGGTCTTTCCCCCTTGCTGCAGGACGCCAGAGGGATGGGTGCTGCCAAGATGTTCCAAAGCACCTACTGTGCACTCCTGCTCTGGGGGCTCGTGGGGGTGCTCCACGCCCAGCAACAAGAAGCCATTTCTCCTGTCATCTCTGACAGACCGAATAATTGCCCAGGTACCACATGGTGGGGTGTGAAGGTCCCCGTGAGGGAAAGGGTTGCAACACAGAGCACACAAGCTCAGGGAGACTGGAAGCCCTGGGGTGGGGGGTGGGGATGCAGAGCCCTGGACCAGCCCCATGCATGGAACCATGGGAGCTGCTCTAAGCATGCTGAGCCCCCACCACAGCTCACCACCCCACCGCCACCCCACTCTCTCACACACACACGGCATGATACATCTTCCCCATCTCTAGAGGTCAGCTTCACCTTTCAGGATCCTCCGTGGTGGGCCATGACCCTGCCCTGTGCCTCACACCGGGCATCAGTGTTGAAACTGTAGACCCTCCTCCCTAGTGGACTGTGATGATATCCTGCCGCCCGCCTCCCCCCACCCCAGAAAAGACCGACTGCCCCATCAATGTGTACTTCGTGCTGGACACTTCGGAGAGCGTCACCATGCAGTCGCCCACAGACAGCCTGCTCTACCACATGCAGCAGTTCGTGCCGCAGCTCATCAGCCAGCTGCAGGATAGCTTCTACCTGGACCAGGTGGCCCTGAGCTGGCGTTACGGCGGCCTGCACTTCTCCGACCAGGTGGAGGTGTTCAGCCCTGTGGGCAGCGACCGCGCCTCCTTCACCAGGGCGCTGCAGGGCATCCGCTCCTTCCGCCGCGGCACCTTCACTGACTGCGCGCTGGCCAACATGACGCAGGAGGTGCGGCGCTTAGGCAACAAGGACGCGGTGACCTTCGCCGTGGTCATCACTGATGGCCACGTCACCGGCAGCCCCTGTGGGGGCATCAAGATGCAGGCCGAGCGGGCTCGAGAGGCAGGCATCCGGCTCTTCGCCGTGGCCCCCAACCCCAACCTGAACGAGCAGGGTCTGCGGGACATCGCCAGCTCGCCGTACGAGCTGTACCGCAGCAACTATGGCACCATGCGCCCGGGCACCACTGACATCGACGAGGACACCATCAACCGCATCATCAAGGTCATGGTGAGCTGCCAAGGGCAGGGGACCGTCCAGGGCCACCGCCTCCTCCCAGCCTCTGTTTGCCCCCTCCATCAGGGAGGAAGCCCGAGGAGGTGAACTCAGGGGCTCATCCACCCCCATGTCCTGTGGCCCCACTGGACACAAGAACGCTGGAGGAGTCTCGGTCTTAGTCTAACCTGGCTCTTTCTGTCTTTTCTAGAAACACGAAGCTTACAGCGAGGTGAGTGGTGCTTCCTGACCTGTGTTTGCTGGCCCTGCCCTCTAGGATGTGGCCGACTGGACATCACCCCTCGTCCACAGCTTCCTAGTGGGGCGGGGGGCAGTTGTGCAAGAGCAGCAGGAGCCAAATGTGTGCTCCTTGTCGGGCTGAGGGGCTCTAGCCACAGTCAGGCTGGTTGAGGGCTCACCACAAGGAGGGTAAGTAGAGGAATGTAAAGTCACTCCCCCCGGCTGGACAGGTGAGCCAGTGTCAGGAGGAGCGCACAGCTGTCTGGGAGCACTCTTAGACCTGGGCCCCAGGCACAACCTCAGTTCCTCCAGCGGGGCCAACACCCGTGTGGGGACCAGCGCCTCCAGCCCCATGGCATTCCCCCCACCTCCCTTCAAGTCTGTATCCTGGCACTCACAGCCAGCTCACAGCCCCGGGAAGGAGACAGCTGTCTGAGGCTGATGTCCTGTCCTGGCACAGCTGTTCACAAGCACAGCCCCGTGCCTCTGTGGAAGCACACCTGGTGCACGCGTCACACTTCGTAATCCTGGTTACGCTGTTGCTCTCAATCATAATTCTGCTGGGCTTTCCACACCTGGGACAAAGAGTCTATGGTCAGGCTCCAACCCCCGTAGCTAAGAACCAAGCCCCATGCTTGCCCCTTCTGGTCCCTGTGGACAGCACCTCTCAGCATTTCCTTTATCACCAGCCAGCCTCGGCCCCCTGGGTTGCCCTCTTTGCGGTGGGGACACTCCCCAAAGCTGCTGCTCCCTCTCTATCCTCTCCTGAGACCTGAACCCTGCCCTTTGTGTGCAGCCCCCAGGCTTTGGGTGCCTGCTCCTCAATCCCAGGCAGGGCACAGTCTCGGGCCCCATGAAAGTGACAACATGGTCGGGCAACCCAGCCAGGACTAACCCCGCCCCCTCCCCCATTCAGCGCACACACTTGAGCTCCTTGCCTGGTCTCAGAGGGCATGGGAGGTAGGTGTTGTGGGTCAGCACCACCCACAGGCATCATATCCCTCTGAGACCATACTCTCCACCCCCTGCCAGCCACACCCACCAGAAGTTCAAGAAGGTCTTAGGGCAGAGTTGGGGACAGGCGCAGGTGCTACTGTGGGTATCCTCTTGGGTTACGGGAGGCACCTTCTGGGTCACTGGGGCCACAGGCCTTTGGTTTTACCTGGAGAGGCTCATCTCTTCTTAGAGCTTTGGCCCACCCCTTCTGCCTCTGACCCAATGGCAGTGAATCTCCTTCCCTACCCCTGACCCTCCTCTTGTGGCCCTGACCTGCACACACAACCCCCCCCCTCAAGATACACACTGGATAGGGGATTGCCACCCTAGTGTGTCAAGGACCCATTGGATCCTAAGACTCACTAGGCCACGAATGTCACCTGCCTTGCCCCCACACACACACCTTACGTGGGACTGTCATGCCTGTCAGACTTACCTGCTCTCACTCTGTCTTCTTCCAGTGCTACAAAGTGAGCTGTCTGGAGATCTCCGGGCCTCCTGGTCCCAAGGGTGCCCGGGGACAGAAGGTAAGATACGATGCCCAGGCTGCAGAAGATCCACCCCTTCGGGAAGGGAAGCATCTCCGCTGGTCAGTGAGCTCAGCATTTAAGGCCAGCCATACACCAGATGAGTCTCAACTCCTAACTCTGTGAGAACTAAAATTCCAGATCTAATTCCCTTTAAAGGGTATTTTTGGAAAACCAGAAATCAAGCACACCGCCATCAAGTCGATGATTCCGACTCACAGTGACCCTGTGCAGACAGCGCCAGCTTTCACCTGAGGAGCTGGTGGCCTTGAAACACTGGCATCAGCAGTCCAAGCTTGACCTACAGGGCCACGGGGCTCCTTCGTCTTTTTGTTTCCCAGGGAAAAAAATAGATGCAAAATTTTGTTTTTTCTAATTGCCGAGATATACCATTTAAGTACTCTTGGGAAGCAAGCAAGCATGTTCACAGCAGTAAGGAAAGCAGAAGAGGCCTGGCAGTCAACAGCTGTGCTTGCTAGTTGATACCATGCACCCACTTTCCTAGTGTGTTAACTCGATTTCAGAGTTTGGTTTAAATGGTCCTGCATTTACTTGTCAATAGCAGTATATAAAATAAGTCCTCCCAGTATATAAAATGAGTCACTTCAGCACTCCATGTGCGTCAGAGACGGTTAAGAAAGACCCTAAAAACACTGCCATCAAGCCGGTTCCAACTGGTCAAGACCCTGCACAGGGTTTCCGAGGCTGTGATTCTATAAGGGAACAGAGAGCCTCTGTGTCAGGCTGCCAAGCAGACTTCCTCTGCAGTGACCAGCCACCACCTCAATCCCGGCAATGAATATGCCCCAAGGCGCAGCTTTGGCTGCACACGGCAGTGTAGTGACCTAATGGGGGTGTTTAGATGTTTCTGGGCAGTCATTGGAAGCTGCCACAGGGGTGACTGCAGCTGGATTTGAAGGCCAGCGAAGGTGACCGTGACTGCAGTACACACCACTTAACCCTGTTCCTGCTGTCTGTTTGTAGGGCGCCAAAGGCAATATGGGTGAGCCAGGAGAGCCTGGACAAAAGGGACATCAGGTGAGTGAACCCTCGACTAGCCCCCTACACACACACACACACACACACACACACACGCACGCACACATCCTCACCACTTCATCAATCCCCACCCTGTCCTGTCAGTGCCAGCACCCCAGGGCTGGACTGATTGCCGCCACTCTGTGTGCTTCTTCCACAGGGAGATCCAGGCATCGAAGGTCCCATTGGATTCCCAGGACCAAAGGCAAGTTATGGTCTGCCCCACCTGGGGACTGGAGACAAATCAAGGGTGTCCGGGTTCTGGGGTCAAGGGGTCAGGAGTCGCTGACACAGGAAGGTTTAGTATGGAACTCATGGGACCCAGAAGCAGGCTTGCACCCCAAGTCCTTGTCCTTATAAAGACCCCCAGTGTTTTAAGTCACAAGTATCTCTTGCCCAGTCTACAGCCCCCCCAGCCCCGCTCTGCCAAGGAATTTAAGCATCATGATGCATGCTATCCCCAAACTGGGCCCCCCACCTAACCCCACATCCGTCTCCCCTGAGTCTGATGACCCCAATCCCTGGGCTGTCACACACTCTTCCCTCCAGGGAAGTCTTCCAGCATCTTAGGAGCACCCAACCTCCCACTCTCTTGCCCTCGGCCTGCTGTCCCTTCCTTGTCTGCATCCCTGCCCTGTCAGGTCTCTCACCAGCAAACCTCCGTCTAACGGCCCTTCCTTCCTTCCTTCTCAGGGAGTTCCTGGCTTCAAAGGAGAGAAGGTGAGGTTCTGATTTGGAACGCCCCGAGAATGAAGCCTCAGCCGCAGCTCACCCCCAAAGCCCTGCCGCACGTCCTGCGGGGGACAGGCTGGGCCTTCTCCTGGAGATGATTTTGTCCTGGGGACAGTCCCGGCCTCTCACTTGACCCCAGCCTCATAGACACCAGCAACAGTGTCTGCGGCTGAAGGTACCAGCTGCTAACCTGACTGTCCTTCCCCACAGGGCGAATTTGGAGCCGACGGCCGGAAGGTAAGCAGCTGGGCCAGGTGGACACCTACCTTCCTGCGGCTTCAGGAACTCACCATCGGAGCTGATGTAGTCCTTCTTCCTTTTCCTATCTAGGGGGCGTCCGGTCTGGCTGGCAAGAACGGGACCGATGGACAAAAGGTAACTGAGTCGCGTGCTTTGCCCTGGGACTGGCACTGATTTGGGCTGCCCAGTGTGGGGTCAAGGGTTTCCAATGTTGCAGGACAGAACAGAGCAGGGGTACAGCTCACACGGGCCTCATGAGGTCTGCGTAGCCCTCTCCTGCGAGGCCTCCTCAAGCTCCCAGCATGTCCTTTCCCAGGGGGAGATCACTGGGTGCTGCAGGCCACGCCCACTCGAGCCTGCTGGACCTGGGGTCCCCATCTTCTCCTGCACAGCATGTGCTGGCAAAATAACGTGGCAAGGGTGAAGTGGGTCTCAGCGCCTGCAAACCAGGTCTGGACCCACCAGTGTCTGCACCTGCCCTGCAGGTGACTCTGATCAAGCCTAGACCTGGGAGCTCACACGTACACACGTTGACATATACATGTGCGCTTGCACACACACTCACATACATGAGGAATTTGCCATTCACACACACCCAGGGATGAAACCTAGCGGTTCACACACTTACACAGGCCCAACTTTGCATGCGCGCATAGGCGGGGGAGGGGCACTTCTGACTCCTATCTGCTGGCAGCGTCCTGGGGGCTGGCTCTGGCCCTCACAGTCACCACCAAGGCAGTTGAGGCTCAGAAGGCACGTTCGAGCGGCTTTGGGTGCCCTTGAAGACAGCCCATAAGCAGGTTCTGCGGCGCTGGCGTTAACCGTGCTGGTTGGCACTGCTGTCACCAGCACACAGGGGTCATCGCGGTCATCCTTGACCCCTCTGCTGCTCCCTCTTCTCTTTCCAGGGCAAGCTAGGGCGCATCGGGCCTCCAGGCTGCAAAGGTGACCCCGGGAACCGGGTAAGTGCGTCTCTGCATTCCACATGGGCTTGAGCCCTGGGAACTCGGTAGGGGCTGGTGACTCAGGAGATGCCAGGCCACCAGTGGGTGCTGATAGCCAGTCCATGCTTGACGAGGTAGCTGAGGGAGTCCAGTGTCACTCACACTTGAGCATGTCCTGAGTGGACCCAGCACCTTCCTACTGACCTGCCAGTACCGGGCCAGCATCCACCGGGAGCTAAAAGCAGGGACAGGCCCGTTCTTCCCTGGGCACCAGCTGCCCTGCTCAAATTAGGGGGCGGGGGGCTGCTTCTGAGATGTTGGTGCCCTTCTCCAGAGCAAACATCCTTTGAGCTGGGCTTGCACCTCTTGAGACCCAAGACCTTCTGCTGGCCCCTGAAGAAGCTCCCTGAGGCTGGGCCTGGCTGCCTGGGAGGGATGGGGCCTCAGAGGCTGAGCTCACAGTGGACAGGGGTGCCCCTGGGACCTGGCAGTGGAATGCTTGTTGCCCTTCCTATGCCTTCAGCTGACCTCACCCACAGGAAGAACTCCCCAGGGCCAGGCCACTCTGCCAGGCCCTGGGCTCACCTCTCACCCCTTCTTCCCAGGGCTCCGATGGCTACCCAGGAGACGCAGGCAACCCAGGGGAGCCTGGAGACCAAGGTGCCAAGGTGCGTGTCTGCTCTGCGAAGGCGCCGCTGCTCCAGGGCTTGGGGAGGGACACAGTGAGGCTGAGATGCCCACCAAGAAGCCTGCCCTTGTGGGCTTTGGGGGCCCTGCCCAGCACTTCACTGGCTTCCATGCCATTTAGAGGACAGTGGTCCTAGCATGATCACCGACAGCCATAGACCGCCCTCCTGCCCAAGCCTCCCAGAGGCTGCCTGCAGGGCCCCACCCTTGCCTGCATAGATACCTGCCCTGTCACTTCTCCCTGGCTGCCCAGGGACACTCAGGAGAAATGGAAGGCATCCATCTTCGCCATGGCCAGTGGCCTCAGCAGGAGGAGACTCAACCCCCAGACTACTCCCTCTACCTCCTCCCCACTCCCACCCTCCTTGAATCTTGGGGCTTCTACCTAGGGTCCAGGGCTGACTGGCTCAGTTACTCACTTGGGGTGGGAAGGGAGAGGGGCTGAGCCTGTGCCATGACGCTGGAGCAGGCTCTCCTGGGCAGCCCTGGTCATCCTGGGAACCCTGGACATGAAGGGCGGCCCGGGCTGCAGCCCCACCCTGCATCCTCCGTACTGGTGCCCTGCTGAGGGGACCTGCAGCTGATGTCTCCAAATCCTTCCAGGGGGACGCCGGCCGCCCAGGACGCAGAGGGCCCCCGGGCGACAGCGGGGCCAAAGGCAGCAAGGCAAGTCCCTCCAGCCCTGCCCACAGGAGTGGGAAGGCCTCACAGTCCCTGGGACAGGACTGGGGGGCTCCCACAAGCAAGAGAAGCCGCACTCCGGAGGCTGAGCTGCCCCCCTCTCTCTGCAGGGATATCAAGGCAACAATGGCGCCCCAGGGAGTCCCGGTGTGAAAGGAGGCAAGGGCGGACCCGGGCCCCGTGGGCCCAAAGGCGAGCCTGTGAGTTCCCCACTGGTGGACACGTGGGGAAGGGCTCCTGGGTGGTCCCAGGGTCCAGGGTAGAAGGGCCCAAGTCTCCTTCGCCCCTTCTGGACCACGCTCAAGGCTGCTCCCAGCCTGCCTTTCTCCTGCCCCTGCACCCACATTTGCACCCACATTGCCTCTGAGGCCGAACTGCCTGGCACAAGGCCAAGCTGGTGCAACAGAGCCTGTGTACAGGGTCCTGAGGGCCCGCAGCCTCACCTCTGTTCTTTCTGCAGGGACGCAGAGGCGACCCCGGAATCAAAGGCAGCCCTGGGAATGATGGCCCCAAGGGGGAGAAGGTGAGCCCAGAGGATGTGCTGGGTGCCGGCCACCAGGGCCAGCCTCACCGCCATGATCCTGATGGGCGGGATCTGGATCTTTGGACCAAAGAGACTCCCAGGACCTCCTGTTGCGGGGGGGATGTGCTCCCCAAGGGTCTGGGAAAGCAAGAAGTTGACAAGCAAGACCTTAACCTGAGCTTCCTTGTGAAGGCCGCTCTGTTACCCACCCCACGGATGCCACGCCCAGCTGTGGGAGCTGCCCACTGCCCCACTGCAGGGGCCTGCAGACACGCACACAGTGAGGGCAACCCCGAGCTGGCGCGGAGTCTTCCTTTGCAAGGAGTTAATGTGGGCACGCCCCAGCACACCCAACCTCTCAGGTGGGAGGGGCCCAGGCCTGAGACCTTGCTAGGACCTCACTGGACCTCTCTCTTCACAGGGGGACCCTGGTCCCGAGGGGCCCCGGGGCCTGGCCGGAGAGGTCGGAAACAAAGGCGCCAAGGTGAGCAGGGTGCAGGGCAGGGGCCAGATGTCACCAATGGATTTAAAGTCCACTTCCCTGCTGGGGAATGGCCGCCTGAGTCAGCCCTCCCTCCACTTACCCCTTCCCCATCCTCATCTCCCTCAGCAGGGTGAAGGGCTGAGACACAGCCCTAGAGGTGGGGCCAGTGGGACTCATCACAGACCCCACCCCTCCATCCACCCCAAGCTCCACCACTGCCCCCTGCCTGCCATGCAGCCTCATGTCCGTGGTGAAACCCTGGCTTTGAGGGCCTCTAAGCAGCCCAGTCTTTACAGCCTGGATTCCTTTTGTTTCAGGGAGACCGGGGCCTGCCTGGACCCAGAGGCCCTCAGGGGGCTCTCGGTGAGCCTGGGAAGCAGGTGAGTGCAGGCCTTCCTGGAGGGCCTCAGGAGCCACCCCCAGCTGCCCTCTCCAGGACACACACTCTGTAGTGCCCCTTCTCTGGGCAGGACAAGTGGCTTTAGGTCATTGTCCCCACGGCCATGCTCAGGCATCAGGAAGAGGAGTCCACAGCCCTGGAAGCCAGACCGGCCTCTCCTTGTGGTCATGTCAAGCCCCAGGCTCCCAGCACCCTCTGCTATTGAAGACAGAAACCGGCAGCTTTCCCCATCTCCCTACCAGCCCAGCACCCTCACCCCACACCTGCTGTGCTGATGGGCCAGGGCAGATGGGCAGGGACAGTGAAGCTGAAGGTCTCAGTGCATGCAGGAGAAGAACCAGTCAGTGTTGTCCAGTGGTCAGAGCTGACCATCCCTATGAGTGGACATGGGTCACAAATGTCCTGTGACCCCCTAGGTGGGCGTCAGTCCCTGGTGGTACCAGCTCCTCACTTTATCCTCTGCCCCCAGGGATCACGAGGAGACCCTGGTGATGCAGGGCCACGTGGGGATTCAGGACCACCCGGCCCCAAGGTAGGGGGCTCCCTCTTTCCACCCCTGCCTGGGGGTAGTGGCATGGGAGGAAGGCAATTGGGGGGTCTAGCCTTGGATTGGGGCCCCTGAATCTTGGGTTCTCCATTCTAAAGGCAATTGGGGGGTCTAACCTTGGATTGGGGGCCCTGAATCTTGGGTTCTCCATTCTAGAGCTTTTGCATTGACCCTAATGAAGTGGGGGGCGGGGTCACATCTTTCCCAAGAGAGTAGCGCTCCCGGGGAGGCCTGAGGACCTGAGCTCTTACCAGTCTGACCCCATGTCTTCCATTTCTCTTTGACTCTTGACCCTTCTTCCAGGGAGACCCCGGCAGGCCCGGATTCAGCTACCCAGGACCCCGAGGAACACCTGTAAGTCCTAGGGACCCCAGGGTGTGTGAGCATTGTGGTGGGTGACCTGCAGTTCTCACTGAGGACCTGAGCTCTTGCTGGCCTCTCTGTGCCAGGCCTCCCTGCCACCCAGGACAGGGAAAGGGCAGGCAGGTCCTGCCAGCAGTCAGGGAGATGCCGTGAGGTCAATGGCAGGTTGAGCTTCCTTCCCCCGCCCCCCCAACCCGGGAACATGTCTCCATGAGGCTTTAGCCCAGAGGCTTGAGCTATTTTGATAAGCAATAGGTGCTGATAGGCAAGACCATAGAGATAGGAGAGGTACTGGAGAAAACCCCCATCCATCGGCGTCCTGCCCTGGTCAGGTCTGGACACGGCAGCAGCACTACTTTGGGTTCTGGGGCCGAGTTATCCTGACACGTGTTTGCTTCACAGGGAGACAAAGGGGAGCCTGGCCCACGTGGCCCCGAGGTAGGTACCCCTCTGTCCTCCAGGACCGACCACCATGAGCTGACCTTGTCTATTGTGATCGGGACTGAAACCATGCCGGGGTGGGGAGTGGGAGGGTGCGTTGGGTCTTCCTTTGTCATTGTGCCTGACCAAACATGCTGACACCGTGCCCTGTCCCACACTGCCCCATGAATGACGCTTGTGTCCTGTGTCCCAGGGAGGCCGAGGAGACTTTGGCGTGAAAGGAGACCCCGGGAGGAAAGGCGAGAAGGGCGAGCCTGTGAGTACCTGGTCAGGACTTGGGGAGGGGCTGCTCCCTCGGCTGAATATATCAGAGGGCCCTCCTGGGGGATGGCAGGGTGAGCTAGCTCCAAGCACCCCCACACATGCTCCTCACCTCTGGGAGAGGACAATAGAGAGCAGCCCTCCTTCCTCACCAAGTTCCCACCCTCAGCCCCAGCATCACTCCTTAAAGCAGATGCTCATTAGCAGGGGCCAGGCCTGTGTCCTCTGTGCTTCTAGCATGGAGCCAGGCATAGGGCAGGCACCCAACAAGGTTTAGAGAGTGAATGAATGACTGAATGGGTAAGAGAGAAAGTTGAGGACACTGGATAGTGTTTGAC
Organism: Tenrec ecaudatus; assembly: GCF_050624435.1. Lineage (NCBI taxonomy): Eukaryota > Metazoa > Chordata > Mammalia > Afrosoricida > Tenrecidae > Tenrec > Tenrec ecaudatus. The sequence goes on along the minus strand of NC_134531.1, from coordinate 206,659,860 downwards.
AGGAGAATGTTGGATAAGGTGGTGGGTGGATAAATAGGTGAGTGAATGGGTAGGTGGATGGATGGATGGGTAGATGAGCCTATGGATGCATAAGTGGGTTTATGGATGAGTGAGTAAGTGGTGTGTGGAGGAAGGGTGGGTAGGTCTGTGTGTGGCTGGATATATGAGTGGGTGGGTGCATGGATGGATGGATGGATGGATGAGTGGGTGGATGAACGGGTGGGTGGATAGATGAACCAATGGATGGATGGGTGGGATTAGGGGTGAGTGAGTAGGTGGTGTGTGGACGGGTGAGTAGGTGGTAGGTGGAGGAAGGCTGTGGCTGTAGGTCTGTGGGTGGTTAGAGTTATGGGGGGGCGGAGACAGGGTTGAGAAGAGCCCTGGGCTCAGAGTGAGTTACTTTGGCCACTGTCTTTCTGAGTTGGTGTGTGAACTCTGTTGAACTCCACTTACTGAGGTGTCCTTTCCCTTCTCAGGCCGATCCTGGGCCCCCTGGTGAGCCAGGCCCTAGGGGACAAAAAGGAGCCCCGGGACCAGAGGTAGGTCTGCCCGCTGGGGGAAGGACATCACACCAGGCAGCTGTGTGGAGGACTAGCAGCCCTGCGGCCCCGAGTCAGGCTGCACCCAGCCTCCACTCTGACAGTTCTCTCCTTGCTCCTCCAGGGTATGCCTGGCCCCCCCGGGGACCCTGGTCTCACGGTAAGTGTCACATCCAGGGTGGCATCAGCATGTTGCTTTGGCAGCTCCCTCCTGCCTTCTAAACTCCAGAAGGCTGGATGTAGGATGTAGAGGCTAGCTCTGCGGGTGCAGGGGGATCTGCACGGGTGCAGGGGTAAGGTCAGCGGGTGCAAGGGGAGCTCAGGCAGTGCAGGGGTGCGCCCATCAGGTGCAGAGAGAGCTCAGTATGTGCAGGAAGATTTCCACAGATGCAGGGGTGAGATCAGTGGGTGCAGGGATAAGGTCAGTGGGCACAGGGCATTGCTAAGTCTTCCTCCCACACACTACACGCTGCTTGCCAACCCCTCTGCTGTGCCATGAACTCCACATTCAGCAATGCCTTTATAAGGTCTGCCCATCCAGCTGTGCGTTCCCAGAGCCTGGGACACAGGAGGCCCGGCCCCTGGGCTGACCTCAGCCTCCTGTTACAGGAGTGTGACGTCATGACCTACGTGAGAGAGACATGCGGGTGCTGTGGTAAGTCTCCACCTGCTGTCACCCCCAGGAAGCCGTCCCACTGGGGGTGCCCCGGAAAGCCCAGGTTCTGCCTACCAGTGACTCCCAGGACGAGGAGGAGAAGGCAGTGTGCTCCCGGGGTGGCAGGCCCTCTGCCCCAAGTTCCCATCTCCTTGGCCCTCCTCCACGCACAGCCCTGAAGCCCCGGGGACAGGACAGGGTCCTTCCTGCCCTCAGTCGTAAGCATGCCCCCACCCAGACTGACCCCCACCTGCCCGCCGCCCCGTCCACACAGACTGTGAGAAGCGGTGCGGTGCCCTGGACGTGGTGTTCGTCATCGACAGCTCCGAGAGCATCGGCTACACCAACTTCACGCTGGAGAAGAACTTCGTCATCAATGTGGTCAACAGGCTGGGTGCCATCGCCAAAGACCCCAAGTCGGAGACAGGTGGGAGCTCCTCCACTGCAGGGGCAGGGCGGGGCGGCGCGGGTGGGAGGGCCTGGGCTTTGGCACTCAGGAAGACCCCAAGGGGCCTGGGTCACCGGGAGCTAGAACAACAGAAACTCAAAACAGTGGCCACCTAATGCAAGAGTCTGGTGCTTGGCTGGGCGCCCTGGAAAGAGCCACCGGGGGCGCTGTGTCTGTGGGGCAGTGCCAGCACCGACCCGGCCCCACTCTGCGGCCTGCAGGCACACGTGTGGGCGTGGTGCAGTACAGCCACGAGGGCACCTTCGAGGCCATCCAGCTGGACGACAAGCGCATCGACTCGCTGTCCAGCTTCAAGGAGGCCGTCAAGAACCTCGAGTGGATCGCCGGCGGCACCTGGACGCCCTCGGCCCTCAAGTTCACCTACAACAAGCTCATCAAGGAGAGCCGGCGGCAGAAGACGCGCGTGTTCGCCGTGGTCATCACGGACGGGCGCCACGACCCGCGGGACGACGACCTGAACCTGCCGGCGCTGTGCAGGAATGATGACGTCACTGTCACGGCCATCGGCATCGGCGACATGTTCAACGAGCGTCACGAGAGCGAGAACCTCAACTCTATCGCCTGCAACAACCCCCGGCAGGTGCGCAACATGACGCTCTTCTCCGAGCTGGTGGCCGAGCGATTCATCGACGACATGGAGGACATCCTGTGCCCGGGTGAGGGCCTCTGGCCACTAGGAGCAACGGGGCCGTGGGGGGTGGGGCTGGGCGGAGAGACAGGGTCTCCATCTCCACCTCCTGGAGCCACTGCCACCAGGTGGACCCAGTGGGTGCTCTGGAGAGCAGTTTAGGAGGCAGGGTGCCCCATTCAGCGCATGGGTTCTGGGGGGAGGGCCTTGTGTGCTGGTCTCCCCATCCCTCTTCTTCTCCCCGGTGTTTGACTCAGCTTGCTCTCCATTTGGATGGCTCGGTGATTGGTTGGCTAGGTGTAAGGCTACATCCCACTCAGCGGTAAATGACCTCATCGCATAAGTAAAGAAAGAAAAAAAAAACATTTCCAAAGAGGATTGTGCCCGCAGGTACACAGGCCAGGAATTCCACACAACTGTGGGGGAGAGGTTCCAGGCCTCCTGTCACTGGCCATGGGGTCACCCCTGGGATCACACCATGCTCATCTGAGTGAAGGGAGGGAAGGGCATGCATTGGGCCCAGGCTGGGGGTGGGCCCCAGCAGCCACAGATGGGGCAGAAGCCAGTCTCACCCAGAGGCCCATGTCTGAATGTCTTGGTGCTGCCTGAGGGCCCCCCAAGTGTGGGAGAGACGCTTCTGAGCACAGACATTTATAGTCTCACCATCTGGGGGCCTGGGAATCCACGGCCAGGGTGTTGGCTGTCCAGTGGACACCTTCTGACAGCTCCGGGCAGGCAGGGTGGCCCCGTGCTGGTCCCCTGCCTCTGGCAGAAGGAGCTCTGATCAGGGGCACTCCTTTGCTGTGGGGTGCTGGGGTCCTCGTGTGACTGTCTCCTTGTCTGCCCTCCTCTTTGCCAAAACACCAGTCACATGGGTAAGGGCTCACTGTACTTCACTTGCAAGGAAACACCGCCTCTCCCCACATGACAACCCATTCACAGGGGGCAGCACTGCCCTGTATAGTTTTGGAGGGAGCCAGCCCCTGCTCTGAGGGCTAAGGGTCAACACCACATGGGGCACAGCGGAGACTGACCAGACCCCTTGGCCTGTCTTCTTCTTTTGCAGACCCCCAGATTGTGTGCCCTGAACTTCCCTGCCAAACAGGTAATACGGAGAGCCCCACCCCCCCCCACCCCCCACCATCCCCATTTGACAGCATGGATGTAGATGAGAGACTCAGGATCGGGGCAGAGGGGCCTATGCTGGGAACCCTGGGCAGTGCTGGCTGGGGGGGCTTCTCTTTAGTGAGGCAGCACTGAAATTCACATCACATGGGTGGTGTCACCCCATGACCAGAGCACAGCCTTGGCCTTGGGCTCAGAAAAGAGAGGACTGGGGGGAAGGGGGCAGTGTCCGGGGCATGGGGATCGTGCCATGAGCCCCTGTGACCCGGGAGCTGGCCTCACTCAACTGATTCATGGAGGGTGAGTAGCCCAGGGGTTGCCCTTGGCTCTCAGTCACTGGCATCCAGGGCTTGGCTGTCCCAAACAGGGCCCGGTCTTGCCCACCGCTCAAAGGGACAGGCCGGGCAGGCCAGCAGTGGGGAAACTGGTCAGGGCCTGGCACCTCCTCAGGTGGCCCCCAGGCTGGGCAGTGCTGGGGCCTGTCGTGGGGGAGCGTGGACTCGTTAAACCAAATTTAACCAAATGCACGAGCCTCCAGGAGGCAAAGCTGCAGCCAGCCCGCAGCTGTAGGCTGAGTGTTGCTTCCTAACTGACCCACCGCTGCCCTGCTGCTGTGCATGGCCACTGCTGCTCACCCGCCCTCGGGGCAGGCACTGGATCGAGGGAGCATGTCCCTAGTTAGTGTACTTGGGGTAAGAGTGAGGGAGCGCTGGGGTGCACGGTCTGCCAAGGAGTCGGGAGGTGTGAGGCCTCAGACAGGCGGGGCAGGTATATGCGGGGCTGGTGAGGTGTCATGAGACCCGCTGAAGAGATGGGGGCTGGTCAGGTGTTGGGCAGGCTGGTCAGCTGCCGGCTGGCGGTGAGTCAAGAGAGCGGGCTGCTGGCAATGGAATGGGGCACTGATGTGATGGGGACCTAATAAGGTTGGGGTTGATAATAGGTCAGGAGCTTGGCCAAGGATTAGGAAGACCTGGTGAGGTGATGGGGACCCTGCGGAAGGGCTGGGGCTACTGAGTCATCAGGGTGGCTGGAGGCAGTCAGGAGCCCCTGAGGGTTCAAGTGACTGTCCAGTTGAGGAGCTCTGTGGCCCCCCAGGCCTAAGGGAAAGGAGTAGGCATTGCTTATACACTTGTTGATTTCCGTGGTGACAGCTGTGCAGTGCCCGGGGGCGGGCAGAGAGTCACAGGAGATAGAAGCTCCGAAGGGATCAGGAGCTAAGCCTCCCCCTCTTGGCAAACCCTTCCCCCACTCTCCGGGACCCCTACCATCTGCCAGCCTCCTTGCTGGGAGGTCGGTCAGGCCTGGGTTGCTGGAGCCAGCCCCTGGAGAGGGTCAGTCCCCGTGTCCATACCTGCATCCACGTCTGCAGCCATGACCATGGCTTTGGCACCGGCTTCATCTCTGTATCTATGTCTGAGCCCAGGCAGGCTGGGTGGCCAGGTGTGCATCTCTGTCTGCTTCGGGATATGAGGCCATGACTATGCCATGTAGCTTAGCTCTCATGACACATGTGTTGTGTGTTTGTCCCAGAGGCAGACCCTGAGCATATTTACGGGCTCTGGGGATGAGAAACATACATGTCTTTCCCAAGGCTGTACCTGGAGACCAGGCCCTGGTGTCAGAGAAGTATCAGGGTACCTGGAAGATGGTGGGACTCCTGATGGACTCTCAGCACCCAGCCCAGGGTTAGTCAGGGACAGTGCACATGGTGCTCCGGGGGTCAGTTCTCATGAAGACTCCCAGCCAGTGAGTCCATGTCAACTCATAATGACCCTGGAGGGCAGGGTAGAACTGCCTCTGTGGTGTTCCAAGACTCTTTGCAGGCTTAGAAAGCCTCATCTTTCTCCGGTAGAGAGGCTAGTGGGATCGAACTGCTGACCTTACTGAACAGCCCATTGCATAACCCATTTTGAATCACCAGGGCTCCGTGACAAACAGCCAATGCCCATAAACACAGCTGCCAGGTTGTCGGCCATGGACACAGGGTCTGGGATCTGCACTTAGGGCCCAGGTCTGACCCTTTGGGGGCAGGGGGAGGGGGGATGCTGGCTGGATGGCAGTACAGAGAGCTACGGTCGAGCCCAGGATAGAGTGCACAGTGCACCTGGGTGCTGGCAGGGTGGGCTTGCTAACAGTCCAAGCAGGGAGAGACCAGCTATAGTACACTTTCAGGGACCCTCCAGAGGGTGAGCCAAGGGTCAGCATCGGGCGGTGATTGGGACAAGAAGCCGTTTCCCCCAGCACTAGAGTAGCCGGCAGTGGCTTTCTCCGAGGGAGACTCAGGCAAGCAGAGAGTGGGGTTTGGAATCGTGGCAACTGGACCTGCTGCTTCCTCCGGAGCGTCTGTCCACCTCCCCGACCCCACCCAGCTAAAGGGAGCAGCCCCTGTGCAGCTTCTCCGCCCTAAATTCCCTCCTAAGCTTCCAGACCGCCTTCTCCGTGAACATCATTTGAGTTTCACAGGACATCAATCATGGTGGCCGAGGAGGAGCAGGCAGGTAGATGGCTTTAGAGCGTGCTTTTGCAAGGGCTACGTCTGGTGTGTGTGGAGTGGCCACAGCCCTGACTTGGGGCCAAACAGCCACATACCCAGAACCATGTCGGCACCGCACCGGGACTCAGGCCAGACCCCAGACTGGGCTGATTCTGTCAGAAGCACCACATATTTGGTGTCTTCTGACCTCGCTTCTATCCCCAGCCCCCCGGGCACTTTCCTCCTGTTGCTGTCTCCCCAAACGCCCCTTCCCCATCTAGCTCTAGCCCCATACACGCCCTGGCCGCTGGGGGCGCTGCGTGTGCCCCCCCCCTCCCCCTTTCCAGCTCACTTTTCCTGGCTGAGCCTAATCCTGGTTCTCTGCCAAGAGATGCTGCCCTGAGCTCTCAGCCTGAGGAGGGCGGCCAGTGGCCGCTCACACACCCCGTGCCCTTAAACCCTTCTCTGGACGCTCCCTTGCAGATGGACGGCAGCCTAACGAGGCGCCCCAGGTCACCTTCCTCCGCACGGAAGAGGGGCCCGACACCACCTTCCCCCGGACCATCCCCCTGATCCAACAGTTGCTAAACACCACGGAGCTCACGCAGGACCCTGCTGGCTACTCCAGGCTGGTGGCCCTACTGGTCTACACTGCTGAGCGGGCCAAGTTCGCCACGGGGGGCGAGCGGCAGGACTGGATGGAGCTGTTCATAGACACCTTTAAGCTGGTGCACAGGGACATCGTGGGGGACCCCGAGACTGCACTGGCACTCTGCTGAAGCTGGGGCCACCCGCCCATGTGCAGAGATGGCCAGACTAACTTCCACCCCCACCCCCACGTCATACTAGTGTCCTGTGGCTGCCCTAACACATCTCCTACATACGGGGTAGCTAACACAGAAACATTCTTGCCCAGTCTGGAGACCAGAGATCAAAGTCAGGGTGTGGGCAGGCTGGACCCACCTCTGAGGCTCTGGGGGGAAATCCTGCCTTTTCCCTTCTAACGTCTACTGGCCCCAGGGGCTCCTTGGCTTTTTGCTGCTTCACCCCAATTTCTGCTTCTCTCATCACATGGTGTCTTCTGTCTGTGTTATCTCCCTTTTAAAAGATCACTTGTCATTGCATGCAGGGCCCAAATTAGGGATCCAAGATCATTTCCCATCTCAAGAGCTTTAGCCACATCTGCAACATCTTCCCTTCTTGTGAGGTTCCAGTCACAGGTCTAGGAATTGAGGCAGGCCTGTCTTCTGGGGGCCATTATTTGGCTGCCCAGACTCCTCCCCGAGTCTAGAAAACTGCCTGTGTATAGGACGCAGGCAAGAGAAACACAGTCTAAAGTGCCCGGCAATGTCTCGGCCCAGGATCTCATCCAGTCTCAGACACAAGCCCCCAGGGACACTGATGACCTGGCTGTGGTATTGGCCTTGACCTTCTGTGCTGGTTACATGCCGGTACAGTAGCTCAGGCTGTCTGTGAGGACAACCACAGCGATTCATTCATGTGAGGACCTAGAGACCCAGACTCTGTCCTCATACCCACAGCATCTGGATCTGCTGGTGGGCGTGGCCCAGTTCAGGAGGATTAGAGCTCCACTCCATCCTCCCTCCTACTTTCCGGGCCCTCAAGGAACCACCCAGAGACAGCACATCCCATTCCTGGGCTCACCCTCCCTTCCCCAGAGATGCCAGATTAAGTAAGACCCCCTGGGCCAAGGTCATGCCCTCTCCCCACTGCATGAGGTGGACTGGCCAGAGAGAGAGTGAAACCCTCACCACGGGGCCGGCAGCAGAAGAGACAGACAAGAGAGCCAACAAAGTCTAGCTTTAACTACAGCCTCTATGGGTTCCCCTCCCAGCACCCCTCACACACACCTCCAATGCCACCACTTCTCCCTGCACCCAGCCTGTGTCATGTCAGCATATCAGGGGAAATGCCCACAGGCCCAGGCCCAGGCCTCACACCCTGACTGGTGCCCACAGTGACCGTGGGGAAATGTTTCTCATGAGGCTGGAACTTGGGAGCCCAGCAGTGCAGAAAGAACCCGTGAGGCAGGGCGGTGTCTTAAGTCAGGCTCAGTCTTGTGATTGGAAAGTTGCTCTGGGTTGGCACCGCTACCTGAATAAGCTCATTAAAGAGTCCTGTCTGCACTCAGTGCTCCTCTTCCTGCGCCAGCTGAGAAGGGTGCTCGGGGCATGTCCTCTGACGTGATGAGTCAGTGTCAACACCCCATAAAAGCAAACAGTCATGCAAATGTGGACGCAGGCGCTGAAGCCCAGCAGGGATGGCTCGGCAGGACTACTCTGGAGCTGGGTGTTGGCCAGTCCCTGGGTGGGTGGATTCAGCCCCTTTAAGAGCTTAGAGTCGGGACCAGGCACATGGTGGGGATTGATCGAGGCTGAGATGGTGTCTAGAGGGTAGAAAGTGAGACTCTTGGCTTTGACGCAAGGTCTCTGCCCTCAGGTTTAAGAACATGGCCCAGTGGAGGGGGGGGGGCGACTGAGGGGAGAGGGTAGCACATCCTGAGGAGCGGTGGTAAGGCCTGGGCCCTCGTTACTTTGGGAGGAGGGCCCAGCAGTGTGTCATGGGTTCCACGAGGGGGCACATGTAGAATGACTGCAGGGTATAGCCAGGAATCACCCAGACCAGAGCTACCCAAGGTTCTGAGTTCCAGGTTACAGGGGGAAGTCACCGGGGGTCCTGAGTCCCAGGTCTCAACTCAGAGAGTCAAAATGGTTGTGGGGTGGGGGTGAGGGGTGTCTTAGGTTTGGTGAGTCATGATCTAAGGATCCTGGATGCTGGGTCTTGGCCTTAGTGGGTGTCACCTGGTGGTCTTAGGTGTGCTGTCTTGATCACAGTGGGGCATCACCAGGGAACCTTAGGTGCCAGGTCTCAAAAGTAGATGTCACCTGGGATCTGGACCCTACCATTCCCTGGCCAAAACCTGGCCTCCTGAGGGCTTCATCTCCCCTGCCCACGCGTGGACCTGGGCCCCACCGCCCCTCTCCCCACCCCCTCCAGAGCTGTACGTGGCCCAGTGCACGCAGCGGCCAGTGGACATCGTCTTCCTGCTGGACGGCTCAGAGCGGCTGGGGGAACAGAACTTCTTCAAGGCCTTGCGCTTAGTGGAAGAGGTTTCGCGGCGACTGACGCTGGCGCGCGGGGACAACGACCTGCTCAATGCCCGTGTGGCGCTGCTGCAGTACGGCAGCCCGCAGGAGCATCAGGTGATCTTCCCGCTGACCGCCAACCTGACCGTCATCCACGAGGCGCTGGAGGGCGCGCGCTACCTCAACTCCTTCTCGCACGTGGGCACGGGCATCATACACGCCATCAACTCGGTGGTGCGCAGCGCGCGCGGGGGCGCACGGCGCCACGCCGAGCTGGCCTTCCTGTTCCTCACCGACGGCGTCACGGGCAATGAGAGCCTTGAGGAGTCGGTGCACTCCATGCGCAAGCAGAACGTGGTGCCCACCGTGGTGGCCGTGGGCGGCGATGTGGATATGGACGTGCTCTCCAAGATCAGCCTGGGCGACACATCGGCCATCTTCCGCGAGAAGGACTACGACAGCCTGGTGCAGCCCAGCTTCTTTGACAGGTTCATCCGCTGGATCTGTTAGCCCGGCCCCTGAAACGGTCGCCCTGCACAGGGATCCCCTGGTCTCCCACATCCCATCTATGGTGCTAAAGGTCCGCGAGGAGGAGGGCTGCGGGCCGCCACCAGACCCAACTGCTCTCCACACCACAGTAGCAGGGCCTCGGAGCTCTGGGGTCCACCCTGCACCCTGGGCTGCCACGCCCACATCCCCCCCCACACACACCCTGGGATTCCCCCGGAGAGAGACCCCCACCTCCATTATGCCCACTCCCTTTACTGCCCCACCTCCTCTTCACTGCCTCCAGACCCCAACCAAACCCCTCAAGCGCAGCCCTCCAGTGTCCCTTCCCCGCCCCCACAGTCCTCCACCCCCTGGCCTAGGGCCCCTCAGGGTCTGAGCTACCTGGCCATCTCCTTAGTCCATCTGCCCTGGGAGCCTGCTCCCACACAGTGCCTGCTCTTCTGGGCCCTGCCCATCCATCTTCACCTGGCCGGGGGCATCCTCGCATGCCCACGGTTAGCCTGTGACAAGTCTGGTGCCGTCTGTCCATGCACACCCCCTTCAATAAAGGCTTTAGAACCACCTATCTCCCGGGCCCCCTGCTTCTCTCTCTCCATCAGACCCCCTCTAGCCCAGGACACCCACCAGGGGCCTTCAAGCCCCCAAATCCTCAGAACCTCCTTGTCAACCGAGGCTGGGCCTTCTCGGCTTTCTGCTTGACCACCTTCTCTCAGGGGTGGGTACCACCTCCAGTGCAGGTCCAGGACTGGACATCTCAGTCACAAAATCCACCCCTTCCAGTCAGCCTTAGGACTGAGAGCTCACGACTTGATCTCTCCTGTCTCCAAACGGAGTGCCACGGTGTCTTTAAGAAAACAATGATCTGTGTAAGGATTGAGGGGGGGGGGTGGCAGATAGAAACAGGCATCATTAACCTAGCTGCCTAGTGCTGTCTTGATCGCACACACGTGAGTGACTTTGGGGCACAGATCACTGTGTCCTCCTTAGCAGCAGCAGTGCTCAGCATTTCCTGGTCTTGTCCACGTAGCTTCGTGGGATGTTTGTCTTCCCTGTGTGAGTATGTCAGTGTGTGTCTGCTTTTAATAAGGCCCCACTCAAAAGTAATTAGGTTTAGGACCCTGCCTCCTCCTCCTTCTCCACCTCTTCCTTCTCCTCCAGGGTTCCTCATTAGCATAACAAAAGATAAAGCTCTATCACCAAATAAGGTCACCTTGCCACTGTTCAGAGCTGTACACAGCTTGCCACTGTACACAGCCCCAAGGTACACCCTTCTGGCACTTAGCTAGCTGTGGCCGTAAGCCCTTGCCCCACTCCCTACCCAGACCAACTTCCTGTCTCCTGTGAGCAGCCGGGCCCTGAAGTGGTGGGTTTGCTCAGGCAGCCTCACCTAGAGCTGGAGATCACACATGCCAGGGCAGATGGGGCCCCAGAGGACCTCTGATTGACGTCCCTTCACTCAGGTTCTATCCCTGACAACCGCGTAGGGGATGCTATGGGGCCTGGTGGGGTCTAGCCCCATGAAGCACTGAGAAAGGTGCAGATCCCACCCTCAGCCCAGAAAAAGATTCCTGCCTCGTCACGTGTCTCCTGCCATCCTCGTCCCCACAGCTGGTGGTGACAGCCCTCCCCCCTTGCCCAAGCCCCTTCTGGGCAGCCAATCAGTCATCTCCATAGCCGTGCTCACAACCACACCAAGCCTACCGCACATCTGAGTCTCTTCCTGGGAGGTCCTGGTGGAGCTGGGCTCCCATGGTGCTCAGGGCTTCCACCAAACCTTTGTTAGTATTTCCGTTAAGCCAGAAAGGTCACATGCTTCTCCTGGGAAGATGTAACAAAGGACCACACACTGACTGGGAGGCTTCAAGCAACAGTAGTTTATTGTCTCCAAACTCAGGAGATTAGAAGACCGAATTAAGGATGGGCAGGGTTGCCTTGGAGAGGGAAGGAATGGGATAGGGCTATTTCTTTTCCTCGTCCAGTTCCTGGTGGCCCCAGCCTTCCTTGACTTCAGGCAGCATCCCGCCATCTTTACATGGTAGTTTTCTTCCATACGTCTCCAGGACACCCCTTTGATGGGCGCAGGATGTATGTATCCTGTATGATGTCATGCTATTTCCAAACAAGTGTACTTCATAGTCACAGGGGTTAGACTTCAATGTATCTTTTTTGGATGACACAATTCAACCCCATAACAGACTCTCTCCCTTTCCAATGACCAGTCAGAGGGTGGAGGATGTGGAGGGTAAGAGCAAGCGTGAGGCTGAGTCCAGCTGCCGGTTGTGGGGGTGGAGGGTAGGTACCGCTCGCTGCTCCAGACAGAGAGCAGAGCTGCCTCTATGAAGCCTGGGGATGGTCTGACCCGAGCTGCAGGGTGCGCGTGGGGGCTGCAAGGAGAGGATGGACTCTAAGCAGGAGCCAGAGTCAGGGGGCTCACATGAGCTGAGAAGCTAGAATGGAGAGTGTCTGGGGAAGAGGTGGAGCCTGAATTCAAGCTTCCAACCATGGCTACCCACAAGCCCCCAGGACCTCTCCAGACCCCTCCCGGCCTTGGACATGTGCCCCAAACCTGGGCTTAGGGTCACAACCCCAGAGCCAACATCAGCAGTGGCTGCTGAGCTGCTTGGACACTTAGCAGCCAGCAGCATGGGCTGGGTCACCACTGGAACACCAAGTGGTCTCTCCTCTCTGCCGGCCCTCCAGACAGAGTGGGGTTGCAGTCTCAATGTGCCCTGCACCCGCCTGCTCCTTGACGTGGTCCACCTCTGGGTCCACAAAAGGGGGAGAGAACGTGGCTCAATCCACTCTCCCAGAAACAGGTCTCTGCCCTGCACTCCCCACCCCACACCCAAGAGGCTCATCTTCCTTCCCCTGTGTTCCAGGGCCTGTCACCTACCTGCTGGCCTCAGTGGCCAGGCCCCTGTGGGCAATGCTGCACCTACTGTGGTCCTTTTGGCGGAGTCTGAGTCTCGGCACCTCCAGCTGTCTGACCCTGGTATTCCCCTTGAGGACCGTGACCCTGGCCCGGTGGTCCCGCAGGTGGGGTGGGGTTGAATGTGGGCTGTCCCAGCTCTCGAGTTCTAGGATAAGGCGGCGCCGGAGGGCAGATTTGGATGTGGGGTGGTAATCCTATTGAGAAGAAAGAGAAAGTAAGAAACCCGTAAGTACTTGCTCCTCCCCTGACAGGTGAGCAGTCAGCAGCTACCGTAGTCCATGGGACGCTGTAGAAACGGCCGTGTCTCTGTGACAGGCATGGCAGCGAAACCTGCTGGGGTGACTCCTTCAGAGTGGGTGGCCGCAAAGGGGCCACGAGACAAAGCTCTCTGACCAAGGGGCGCGTCCTCGCTGTAGGGGCCCCTCAGCCCCTAGTGTCTTAACTTTAAGACCAGAGGGCCTCCCTAACCTAGGGATGCCCCCAAATTCTGGAGCCTCCTCCCTGCTACAGATTGCATGGTGTGTCCCCCAAAATGTGTATGTGTGGGATGCTGGCCTCTATGCTTGCGGGTACAGCCTTGTTTCTCTCGGTGACACTCATGAGGGCCTCTCTGTAGGGTGTTTCCTAAAGCGAATCACAGCTTAGTTATGAACAGAGACGACTGGGCAGAGAGACAAACGGAGGGCGACAGGCACCGTGTGAAGAGCTCCGAGGGATCGGGCTTCAAAAGGAAGGAAGGAAGGGGGGAAACGTCCCCCAAGGAAATGAACGAGGGCAAACGAGTCTCAGCAAATGAGTCTCAGCAACTTAAATGATCTTCAGAGTGATCAGCCTCGTTGAGTCAAATGTGCTGAAAGACATTCTTGTAGCATCTGATAGCTGCCTGAGCCCAAACACTAAGGTTCTCTGGGAATGAGGAGACCCCCCCCACCCTCTCCAAGTCCATGGAGGGAGTTCTGCTCACCAGCCCCCGGCCCCACCCCCACCTCATCCCAGCATTCCTTGGAGTAATAAGGTATGCTGCTCCCAGAGTGCATACCTGTCCTCTGTCCTGTACAATGTGACTTTTTCCTAGAGGAGTCCTGGCCAGGAATGACACAGGCCAGGAAGCTGGGGCACAGTGAAGTTGGGAAAGTGGAGGGGACACTTGCCAGGGGCCAGGTGTAGCCCCTCAGCAAAACCCCTGGGCTAGATGAGCCCAAGGCTCTCGCTCCTCCACTTGTGAGAGCCTCCACCACGTAGGCAGGGGCAGAGGACCAAAGTTCCGTGCCCTCCCTCTCCCCTGGCAGGTACGTGCCCAGCATAAGGGCCAGGAGAGGGTCTACTTCCTTCTGGTGGAAGGGAGTGAATGGAGTCACTCCCAGAGCCCTCCTCTGGTCCAGTTCAAGTGTGGGCAGGTCTCACCTCACTTTATAATGAGAACCAGCAGCCCAGGCGGCTCCCCAACAGTGAGGACAGAAAGTAAGAGAGTGACTCATGGGAAGGGAAGGGCTCCAAAGGGCAAGACAGAAAGCCACACGAAGATAGAAGGTGTGTCAACCATGCTTACAGATATTCGGGTCATGGGAAAAAATAAGCTACCCAGACAAACCCAAGATTACAGCCCAACCCGGGTGCTGTTGAGGCAACCCTGACTCCTGGTGCCCCATGGGTATCAGAATAGAACTGGGCTCCGTGGGGGTTTCAGTGGCTGGCTTTCTGGAAGTACATCACCAGCCCTGTATTCAGAGGCACCTCTGGATGGACTGGAGCCACAAACCCTCCTGGTAGCCACTGAGGGTGTTCCTTGTTAAGGCCAACAGACAGACACTCTGTGCCTAAGGGAAGCCAGAAGAAAATGTCTCTACATTTCACAACATCTTTAGTGGGGGTACACCCCCATGCCTAGAGCCAGTGTGGGGCCACTTCTGGTTAGCACGGTTGGAAGAGGAAGCCAGGCCTGCTTCCTGGGCTGGGGTCAGCGGGGGGTACTTGCGCCCATTCTGATTCATGGTGAGCCCCTGCATGTCTGAGTAGAACTGGGTTCCATGGGGTTTCCAATGGCTGCTTTTTATTTTTAAGAAGTAGATTGCCAGGCCTTTCTTATGAGTCAGGGAGCGGCTTCTGTAAAGATGACAGCCGGGAGACACCAATAAGCTGGGTCTATTCTACAGCGCACGGGCTTCTTACAAGTCAGGATCAACCCAATGGCAGCAAGTCTGGGTCGTGACTATGTGCTAAATAACTGCTTCGAATACATGCACAATAAATACATGGGCAGCATGAGGTGAGAAAGACTCCATTGGGGACATTCACACTCTCACTTCCACAGCCCTCTGGGGTGACCCCGCCTCTGTCAAGGGCTCCCCAGAAGGGAGTTGCCCCCACCACCACACTGTCGATGACCAGTCACAGGGAGCCCAGGAAACAGCCCCAGAGGCCAGCCAGTGCGGAGCAGGGACCCCTCACCTGCGTCCTTCTTTTCCATGTCTGCTCCCTCGCCACACTGGTCTCCTAAAAAAAGGCAAGTCATCGTAATGCAGTGGTTTCCAGTTTGTTTCTGACTTTGGTCCAGCTTGAGTGGGCACCTGAAATCTGGCACTTCTTTGATGGTAATTACCTGGCCCAGGGAAGTGGCAGGACCAGCTGCCCAGGTCACCCAGTCAGGCAGGACCTAGCCACTGGCCACTGCTCACCCCCCTGCTCTTCCTTTGCTCACGGCCCCGGTCCCCATGCCACAGTCTGGCACCAGTGGCCCACTGGACCTTCACTTCTGGGAGCCTCCACCCTGGGGCTCACCCTATGCAAGTTCCAGATGGCAGCAGGGTGGCTGGGAGGGAAGCCCTGGTCAGCCAAGCCTCTGTGAGTGGCACTCGTCCCCCCTCTAGGCCCAGTCTGAAGGGGCCATGGGTACAGGGACGCATGGAGGCCACGTGGGTCCCCATCCCCCGACGACTCCTCACGCCTGCCCAGGTCAGGGAGGAGCAGCGAGCGTTTCCTCGCAAAGGGTGCAGTCCAGCCACCACTGCCTGGAAGGACCAGTGTTGATCTGACACAGTTGTCAATGGGATGGCTGGTCTCCTCTGCGACCCTCCTCACACTACCTCAGAGACTGAGTTCAGAGGGGAGTGCAGCCCCTGACCCTGCAGCTGGACAAGGGAGTAGGGGGTGGCCTGAGCTCAACTGTAGCCTACAGCTTGCCCCCGGCCTCAGCTGTCAGGCTCCCAGAGAGCCACCTGACCCCAGGGCTACAGGGCTACCACATACCTTGTCCAAACCAGAGGACACACCACCCCCGACTCCCCCTGACTCCCTCCCCCGATGGAATCCAACACATACCCCATCAACCACTACTGAGCAGCATGTAAGACCGGTTCCTAGGGCCTGGGGAGGGGCAGTCACCACGTCACCCCCTCAGGGTCCTCCACCATCAAAGCCTGCCTAGCTCCTTGCCCAGGACCCAGCCCAGCTGGTCACGTAGCAGTGTAAACTTACCCCAGTTCCCTGGATCCAAAGGCAAGAAAGCTGCTCCTCTCTTGGGCCCCACAGGATGGCAGCAGCTTAAGTACCATCTGCCCTACCCTGATCACGTCCCATAGCATAGCCACCCACACCCAGATGTGTATGGGTCCTGGCCACCGCCCAGCAAACAGTGCACCTGAGTAGGCCTCGGTTGGGCCAGCGGCCAGACCCCCCTCAAGGCACCACATGTGAAAGTCTTTCTGGAGCCAGAAAAGAGGGGGTCGAGGGAGGGCAGGTTATTCAGAGCACCGAGGTCAAGGGAAGGCAGAAGGGCAGGAAGTGGGTCCCTTAGTGTGGGGACTGAGAGTCCAGTTAGGGCCCTCACCCTGCCCAACCCTGCTCCCAGCAACCTCTACCCAACAGCTGGTGGGCACAGAGAGTGTGCTGTGGTTTGCCCCGCCTCAATGAACTATCCCCTGTCCCCAGCAACAGGGTGTGCCCTCCTCCCCCAGCGAGGGCAGTCAGGCCAGGCAAGCTGGGACCCCAGTCTCCATAAGGCCACCCCATGGGAGATAGGCCTGTAGAGATAACGTTATCAGTTCCCCTGGGTGAGTCAGCACAGGCCCACGTCCTGGGTGAGCCTCCACACCAGGACAGGGGCTAGACTCAAAGTGCAACTGATGGAAGGGTGCCTAGATGGAGCAAAGACAGGTGGCAATGCCAGTCAGGTGCATCCAGCCATCCAGGAGCCTGACAGAGGTGGTGCCAGGGCCCAGACCACCCTGGACCCTGCTGGCCCCCAGGCAGAGAGCTTTGAGGCCTGAACTGGAGGGAGTCCATGTGCTCTGTGAACCCTGCTCGGGGAAAGCCTGGGCCCCTGACTGCCTGGTCATTTGGAGTAGAGTCCACTGGGACCAGGATAGTCTTGATTAGGGTCAGAGCCTACAGCAAGGTTCAAGGTGACCAGTGACGTATCATTTTCCTCATTTCCTGATCTCAACAGCAAGGGGTCCTCACACCCCGTCCCCTGATGCCAACAACGCCCCCCCCTCCCCGCCAACCTGCTATTGTTCCCCTGCAGAGAGCGGGGAAAGCCCTGAGAAGTGTGTCATTATAAAAGCGGCTCTCCGGAGGGAGGGGAAAAAAAGGACCTGATGCAGAGGGCTTAAGTGGAAAGCAAATGCTTTGAGAGTGATTAGGGCAAAGAATGTACGGATGTGCTTTATACAATTGATGTATGTATATGTGTGGATTGTGATAAGAGTTGTATGAGCCCCTAATAAAATGTTAAAAAATAAAATAAAAGCGGCTCTCCAACAAGTATTTGCTGAAATGAATGCAAACAATGCCGAGGTAACCATGGTCCAGAGTCCACTTGATGCTGTATGACATCGGGATGAGGTTGCACCAAAACAACAGGCGTGAGACAGAAACCTTACTGGGAAGTCAAGTCAAGATCAGGGGAGGGGAGCATCTAGGTTTGGGAGGAAACATTCCCATGTCTGTTGGTGGGTCAATGGGGGAGGAGCAACTTCACATCAGGAAGGGGTGCTCAAAATAATTATACAGAATGCAAGGGGGAGAACAAGCCCCTGGTTAGACACAAACGACCTTGTTTCTATCCGAGTCTCAGTGACCCAGCCTGTGTTCTATGTACTACAGTGACCTCGGCGCTGTCTTTCAGGGAACACGACATCCCTCCTAGGCCTCAACAGAAGGACTCCATGTGCAAACCCCACTGAATGAACTGGGCTCTACCTCAAAATTACCTGCAGCCCCTTGAACTCAAGACTGAAACTCCTTGGTGTGGGAAGGAGGAGATCACTGCCAACCCAGGACTGTGAGATTGATGGCTGCTTGGTTGGGATCCCTTGCTTTGTGGGTGCTCAATCATAGGTGCCCCCAAACCAGCATATTGTTGCTATTTTAATGTCCTCCTGGCCTTACAATGGCATGTGTTAACACAATAGACAAGATTCTACCTTGTAAATGAATGTTACTGGAAACTTTCCCCTAGCACCAACCCCCATGGTCAATGTCAACAGAGGTTGGTCGTTTAGGAGCTCAACCTGTACAAGTTGACAACTTGTGGATTGTGGTTTAGAGCTGGCCTATACTTGTATAACTTCCTTTTCTCCATAGTATGTTAAATGTTATGCCATTGCATAAATTAATGACATTATCAATAGAACCAAGAGGCTAATTGATAATGTTTTGTCATAAAATGATAATGGGGCCTCGAAATAAACCAGGAACATATACAATCCATGGGTTAATGAATGGATTTTGGGCTCCCACTCAATTCTAGTGCGATCTAAGAACAATTAGTTCTTATGACATGGCTCTGCTTGTTTCTTGTCCTCAAGAGGACATCACTGAAGATAAGGATGCTACAGCAAAGTGTGGCGAAGAAAGCAGAGGGCATCAACAAGAATAGCCTCTGGTCTTAAAGGCTGTATTCAGACAAGCTACCATGTAAGTGAGGCATCAACTAAGTCCACAGTGAAGAAGCACACCAGCAATTGTGATCCAAGGATTATAAGTAACAAAATCCAAAGCTGAAGGAGGGAAAAGTATAAAAGCTTAAATTATGAATACTCAATATGCAGAAGGCTGTGGATGACAGAAGGAGGCTGTGGCAGTAACATAATCTGATGTCAATTTGAGGATTCAGAGTGAAAGGGTGGAGTCTAGGCTGTCAGGTCATAGCCAATGAGGCCTCTGTGTGGGCATGGCTTTCTCCTGAGGATTCAGGAAATCCTGCATTCCTGAAAGCAGGAGTCTCTCTCTCTCTCTCTCTCTCTCTCTCTCTCTCTCTCTCTCTCTCTCTCTCTCTCTCTCTCTCTCTCTCCTCACTCCCTACAAGACATCCCTGTGGAGAAGACACATGGAGAGAGGCTGATGGAGCCAGACCTCTGGAGCTCACATAGAGACCCCTGCCAGCACTAAGATACTTACAATGCCACTGGATCCACAAGACTTCCCACCCAATGGCCTGTGATCTTCCTGCATTCAGCATCATTGCATGTGTTTCATGAGTCTGAAGAGGACTTTATAGATTAGTGTGTTAGACAGGGTTCTCTAGAGAAACAAAACCTGAATGTTAATAATTTTATATATATTTAGATAGATAGATAGAACATAAGAAATAAACAGTTAATTAAATTATAAAGCAGTACAAATGGCTCAGTGCAACTCACTCCTGTGAGACAGTTGTGAGACACTGGAAGTCCTTCAAGGCTTGAGGGCCACCAGGTAGTCCTCTGTAGAACAGTTCAGGCTATCCGGACACAGGCAGCAAACAGCAAGGCAGGTCACCAACAGTCAGCCGATGACAGGGTCCGACAGTCCTCAGCTCAAGATGTGGCGAAGTAGGTCTTGAAGGAACCTCAAATTACAGTGACACAGTCCACGGTTTAGGTGTCCCACAGGTAGTGTAGCTTGCAAATTGAGGCACAGAACAAGCAAGGCAGCCGCACACTGGTCTGATGATCAAAGAGCAAGAGACAAGAAAGGTGAGGCTCACCAAGCCATTTATCTCTCTGCCCTTCAATTAATCCCACATGTTTATCGGCCAGGTTGGCATAATAAACTAACTACCTCAATTGGTATCAGACATGAGCTAATATCAGACTTATGGACTTGATCTGGACTGGGCTGGGATATTTTCTCAATATTCAACTGCTCTTGTATATAAACCTCTTTCTTGTACACATGAGTGTCCATGAATTTGTTTGTATAGTCTACCCAGACTAACACAGAGCCCATCTGCAGGGACCCTTCATGGATTAAGCCTCTAGTAGATCCCCTCTGACCACAGTCAAGGGGCATGAATACCTTGCTCTCAGACAAAGACAATTATAAACTATTTTGGCAGATGGAATTAGATTATAATGTAGTATTTATTTAGTCATTAGATCTCCCTCTTGACCCATTTTTGGGTTCATTCCTCTGGTTCGTTTTGTCATTGGCCTTTCTTTTTTTTTTTTCCTTTTCTCATTTTTTAAAAATATATTTGTTAGTTTTTGTTGTTATTGTTTTGATTGTTTGTTTGATTTGGGGGGATATATTTACCAGTATATGATACACAAGATAAGAGGATGTATAGAGACAATAATTGGTGTGTGGCTTATCAGGGATAAGGGGGAGGTTGGAGGGAAATGAGAAGCAAATATTGAATACAGGAGGGAAGAGAGTGCTGTAGAACTGACTGGTGATGTAAACACAACTCTTTTAAATACAATTTAACTATGAAGTGTATGATATGTGATGTATATATATCTCAATAAAACTATTGGGGGAAACATATGCAGGACAAGAAAGTACTGTAGGCAAAATGAAAAGAACACACAGCAAGCTTTGTATAAATAAATCATTTATTTATTACAATTATTATAATAATGGAGCTAATCTCCCTAAGTATAAAACGCTATGTAAAGAATTTTATTTTTTATTTTTTAAAAGGCCAATCGTGCAATAGAAAAATAAATCATGCACAATACAGATGAAGACCACCAGAAAGAATATGCGTCTTTAGTCACATGAAAAGATGCCCAGCTAGCTCAGTTAACCAGCACTGTCCTAACAAGACAGCACCGTGAGTGGCTTTAAAGAACAGCTGGTCACTGTCTCGAAGTTCTGGAGGCCAGACATTGAAATCAGGGTGAGGCTGCTATGGATTCCTTCTGCGGCTCTGTTCTGCGCCTTGCCCCTGCTTTTGGAGGCAATCCTTGGTGTGCCTTCACAGCTTACAGCTGCATCTGCCTGTGTCCTCACAAGACGTCTTCCCGCGTGTGTTTCCACGGCAGTCCTCCCCTTTCATACAACACCACTTAAGAGTTTAGAATTAGACCCACTCTACTCGGGTGTGGTTTAAGTGATCAGTACCTTCACAGAAAAGCCCAGTTTCCAAATAAGGTTGCATCCACCAGGTAGAGAGGTAAAGACTTAAAAATATGTGGGGCAGCAGTCTGAGGAGCCCAACTCCACACATACATCAACCTCGCCCACATGAAAAGAAACTAAGACTGCACTGAGACTGAACTCGGAGCAAAAATCTCCCAAGTTTGGCCACACACTGTTGGGAAGCCTATCGTCAGCTACTGCCAGGTCACAAATGAACCCTGTCATGCGCTGTAGCGCTGTGCGACTGATGAGAAAGAACCACGTCATCTGATCTATCCTGGGCCCAAGCTGCAGGCAGCAGCCCATTAAGGCAACTGACTTGCCAGCAGCCCCCAGAAAGGCAAGTGGAGACTGGTAGCGCTGAAGGCGAGGCATGAAATTGGCACTCTGTCACTTCCGCCATAATCCATTGACCAAGGCTGAGCCCAACGTCCATGGGAAATGGAAATGCACAGTGTTCCTAGGTAAGGATTTAGCTACCAGACAAAAGTCAAGGAGCTGAGCATGAATGAGGACATGCCATCTCCTACGGGAGGAGGGGAGAAGTGGCCACTGCAGGGCCAGTGCTGGGGAGGAAGGAGGGAGTAGGGAGATGTGGGGAAACAGGGAGTGAAAGTGGTGCGGCCTCTAGGGAGGGCAGTTTGGTGGCATCTACCAAAAGTGTTGTCGTCAGTGCTGTCAAGTTGGCCCCTGCTCGGGGCAACCCAGTGTGCAGCAGAAGGCAGCACTGCCTGGTCTTGTGCCATCGTCACGATTGTTGGGGTGCTGTTGAGGCCATTGTGGAGTTGGAGTGTCTTCCAACCTAGGGGAAGGAGCCCTGGTGGTGTAGTAGCTATGGGTTGAGCTGAGGTCCACAGGTCCATTGTTCAAAACCACCAGCCATTTCAAGGGAAAAAGAAGGAGTTTTCTACTCCCACAAACAGTCTCAGAAACTCACAGGGGTGGTTCTATCCTGTCCTGTAGGGTTTTTATAAGTTATCAACTCAATAGCTGTGAGTTTCTTTATTTGTTTTCTTACCTAGAAGGCTCGTCTCTCAACAGTGTATCAGATAACATTCTTGTGTGGCTCATAAGGTTTTAGCTGACTAATTGTTTTAATCATTTTATTGGGGGTTCTTACAGCTCTTATCACAATCCATCCATTGTCTCAAGCACTTTTGGTTTGTTTCTTTTATACATCTATTGTGTCAAGCACTTTTGGTTTGGCTTTTTTTTGGGGGGGGGGAAATGGAATAGTTTCATTTTACTTGTTAATTTTTAAAATTATTTATTGGGGATTCATACAACTCTTATCACAATCCATACATCAATTGAATCCGGCATGTTTGTACATATGTTGCCCTCATTATCTTCTAGATATTTACTTTCTCTTTTTTTAATCGTTTTATTAGGGGCTCATACAACTCTTACCACAATCCATACATACATCAATTGTATAAAGCACATTTGTACATTCATTACCTTCTTCATTCTCAAAACATTTGCTTTCCACCTAAGCCCCTGGCATCAGCTCCTCATTTTTCCCATCCCTCCTCGCTCCCCACTCTCTCATGAACCCTTGATAATTTATGTTATTATTTTGTCATATCTTGCACTGTCCGACATCTCCCTTCACCCACTTTTCTGATGATGCCTGATACCTGATCCCTTCGACACCTCGTGATCACACAGTCTGGTGTGCTTCTTCCATGTGGGCTTTGTTGCTTCTGAGCTAGATGGCCGCTTGTTTACCTTCAAGCCTTTAAGACCCCAGACGCTGTATCTTTTGATAGCTGGGCACCATCAGCTCTCTTCACCACATTTGCTTATGCACCTGCTTTGTCTTCAGCGACCATATTCGGGAGGTGAGCAGACAATGATATGATTTTTTGTTCTTTGATGCCTGATAACTGATCCCTTCAGCACCTCGTGATCACGCAGGCTGGTGTGCTTCTTCCATGTGGGCTTTGTTGCTTCTGAGCTAGATGGCCGCTTGTTCACCTTCAAGCCTTTAAGACCCTAGACACTATCTCTTTTGATAACCGGGCATCATCCGCTTTCTTCACCGCATTTGCTTATTCATCCGCTTTGTCTTCAGTGGTTGTGTCAGGAAGGTGAGCATCATAGAATGCTAGTTTACTAGACCAGAGGATGTACACTGGTGCAGATAGGAGCTGGAGGCACAGGGAATCCAGGGCAGATGATACCTTCAGGACCAGGGGTGTGAGTGGCGATACTGGGAGGGTAAAGGGAGAGTGGGTTGGAAAGAGGAAACTGATTACAAGGATCTACATGTGACCTCCTCCCTGGGGGATGGACAACAGAAAAGGGAGTGAAGGGAGATGTCGGACAGGGCAAGGTATGACAAAATAATAATTTATAAATTATCAAGGTCTCATGAGGGAGGGGGGAGGGAGGGTAAAAAAAGAGGACCTGATGCAAAAGGCTTAAGTGGAAAGCAAATGCTTTGAAAATGATGAGGGCAATGAATGTACAGATGTGCTTTATACAATTGATGTATGTATGGATTGTGATAAGAGTTGTATGAGCCCCTAATAAAACGTTTTTTTTTAATGCAGTTTAATAGAACAAAGTATTCTCACATTGAGGGATTACTTGCGTGGAGGCCCAATGTCTGTCTGCTGCCTTAATACTTAACATACAAGTATATGCACTGGGGTAGTTACATGATATGGTGTCAGTTTGAAAGGATTACAAGTGAAGATGTGGAGTCTGACCTGTCAATCAAGATATAACCAATGAGGACTCTGTGTGGGCATGGCCTTCTGCTGAGAATTCTGGGAACTCCTATACTTTTCCTCCTTGGAGCCAGGAAACACACTTTATCTCTCTGCTCACTCCCTGAGAGACAGTCTACTGACAAGACACAGTGCTACGCCCTGGGAGCTGGAGAAGCCACATGAACCTACCCTGATGCAACCAGACCTCTGGGGCAGAGAAGCCATGGAGAGACCCCTGCCAGTGCTGAGATGCTTACAAAGTCACTGGATCCAAGACTTCCAACCCACTGGCCTGGGATCCTCCTGCATTCAGCATCATTGCATGTATCTCATGAGTCTGAAGAGAACTTTATAGACTGGTATCAGACATATGGACTCATATTGGACTATGGACTTGATCTGGATTGGGTTGGGATGTTTTCTCAATATTCAATTCCTTTTGTATATAAGCCTCTTTCTTATACAAAGATGCAGCTCTATAAATTTGTTTCTCTAGTCTACCTAGACTAACACATCCATATAGATCTAGTTCCTATTTTTATATATTTTCCATATGTACTTGCCTGTATTTAGACCTCTATAAATGTCCTTTACCTCCTAGTTTTCTTCTATTTCTTTGTACTTTCCTCTTGTCCCACTATCATGTTCAGCCTTCATTTCATTTTCAGTAATGCCTCTCAGCTATATTGGCCTTGATCAAGCACCACCAGGCATCCTATGCCCTCTTGCCCTTGATTTTGGATCATTTGTTTTTCCCCTGTCCCTGGGTTTGTTGACACTCCCCTTTCTTTCCCCTACCTCCCCCTCACCCGCTTTTTGTTTGTTTGTTTGTTTGTTTTTTAAGAAATAGATTGCTAATCTTTCTTCCTAATCTGTCTTAGTTGGGAAGCTCCACTAAAATTTTTCACCAGAGCTGACTCTGCCGGTATCTGAAATACTGCTGGCATAGCTTCAACATCACAGTAGCACACAAGTCAGCACAGTACTGTAAAGTGACAGAAGAGGGGTGCTACCAAAAGACATCTACCCTTTGACCCAGCCCCCTGAGTAGGGAGTTGCCCTTACAAAAATATTGCCCATAAATGAAATCGTGAGCGATTCACTGAGCACTCTTGGCCTTGGGGGTATGGGGGCGCGGGGCACAGGCCATTCCAAGGCACCTTCATAGAGCCCTGTGGTACTATCCACCAACAGCAGAGTGGACAGGGCCCAACCACTCCATAGAGCAGAGGGTCCCCAGCTACTGACACTGAAGGCGCACCTCTATGACTCAGCACTTCCATTCCTGTGTTTGCTGTTCAGTCACAGATAGATATAGAGATAGAGATATATCTGTGATGTCCTCAATCCCATATATATATATATGATGTCCTCAATCCCCAGAGGTAGTGCATAAGGGCTAGGATTGGCCTAGCACACTCTCCTCCTGTAAAGGAGCATGCACAGCACCCAACAGGCCACACAACACCAGTGCGTCTCAGAAACATTACAGGGAGAGGAGGAGGCAGACACTAGAGCGCCTGGAATGTGCCCATGCTGTTGAGTCGGCCCTGGCTGAGGGCAACGCCCGAGAATCAGAACAGAACTGTGTTCCCTAGGGTTATTGGTGGTTGAATTTTTTGGAAGCATATCACCAGGCCTTTCTTCTGAGACACCTCTGGGTGGACTTACCCCTGTAATGGTTAGAGTCTAACCCTTTGGTTGGCAGCCAAGTGCTTAACTGTTTGCAATGCCCAGGGACTTTAGACCAAATGCATGAC
This sequence comes from Tenrec ecaudatus, assembly GCF_050624435.1. Lineage (NCBI taxonomy): Eukaryota > Metazoa > Chordata > Mammalia > Afrosoricida > Tenrecidae > Tenrec > Tenrec ecaudatus. Next base: position 206,634,596 of record NC_134531.1, on the reverse strand, counting down.
CCTGGTGTGTAAGGTCCAGGAAATAGGAAAGATTGAACCATAATATCTACAGAGTATTCCTAAGACATGTCTGATCAGAGCACATGGGAGCAAATGAATGGGGAGGAAGAGAGAGTGGAGCACATCCTGGCCCACCAGGCCTGGAGGACTATATCCCTGCTCCAAACAGCCAATGCACAGAGTAGACCATATGGCTGACTCCACTATGAGACACGACATCCCTCGCTGACCCAGGGTCCTATGGGGGACAACACTGCAGACTCAGTGTCGGGATTGGCCTGGACTGATCCCGCAACAACTAGGAAAAACAGTAAAGGCATGTGGCAGAGCAACAGGGGGAACAGAGCAGGGAGTTCCCGAGAGAGTGCAAAGGACAGATGCTGGGGCCAGAGCGTGGCACCCCATTGGACTTGACTGGAGGACATGCCTAAAATTCAAAAATCAGACCTTGATCTATTTACAGGTTTTTCTTTCTTTTGTAAATTTTTTTAATTTTTTGTTTTTATTTTATTTTACTCTTTTATGGGTCATTAGTTTTCTTTTTTTTGTCACCATTGTGTTCTCTTTTGTCGCTTTGTCTTGCTGTGCCTTGTTTTTTTGTGCATATTATTATCTCTGCAGATCTATCTAGATAAGATAGGCTGGATGAACAGTCTGGAGGAGAAAACAATGGGACCAATGGTTCCTGGGGGACATGGGAGAGGGGAAGGTGAGGGTAAGGAGGTGGTGTTGCCCAACTCAGGGACAAGGGAGCAATAAGTTATCCAAAATTAGTGGCAAGGAGGGTGTGAGAGGCCTGGTAGGGATTCAGCAAGGGCAATGTAACCAAGAGAAATTACTAAAATCCAAATGAAGGCTGAGCATGATAGAGGAGCAAGAGGAAAGTAAAAGAAAATAGAGGAAATAACTAGTAGGCGAAGGGTATATTTATAGAGGTCTAAATCCAGGCATGTACATATGTAAATATATTTATATAGGATGGTGGCGAAATAGATCTATGTACATATATTTATAGGTTTAGTATTAAGGCAGCAGATGGACAGTGGACCTCCACTCAAGTACTTACTCAATATAAGAACACTTTGTTCTATTAAATTGGCATTCCATGATTTCATCTTCCCGACACGATTACTGAAGACAAATGTGTGCATAAGCAAATGTGATAGTGCCCGGCTATCAAAAGATAGAGCGTCTGGGGTCTTAAAAGCTTTCAGGTAAACAAGCGGCCATCTAGCTCAGAAGCAACAAAGCCTATATGGAAGAAGCACACCAGCCTGTGTGATCACAAGATGTCAAAGGGATTGGGTATCAAACATCAAAGAACAAAAAGTCATATCATTGTAAAGGAGGGTGAGTACAGAGTGGAGATCCAAAGCCCATCTGTAGGCAACTGGACACCACCTTACTGAAGGATCACGGGGAGGCGAGCCAGTCAGGGTTCAGGGTAGCAATGATGAAACATACAACTTTCCTCTAGTTCTTAAATGCTTCCTCCACCCACTATCATGATCCCAATTCTACCTTACAAATCTGGCTAGACCAGAGGATGTACACTGGTACAAATAGGAACTGGAAACACAAGGAATCCAGGACAGATGATCCCTTCAGGACCAGTGCTGAGAGTGGCGATACCTGGAGGTTGGAGGGAAGGTGGGGTAGAAAGGGGAAACCAATTACAAGGATCTATACATAACCTCCTCCCTGTAGGATGGACAACAGAAAGGTGGGTGAAGAGAGACGTCAGACAGTGTAAGATATGACTAAATAATAATTTATAAATTATCAAGGGTTCATGAGAGAGGCGGGAGCAGGGAGGGAGGGGAAATGAGGAGCTGATATTAAGGGCTCAAGTAGAAAGCAAAGGTTTTGAGAATGATGAGGGCAACAAATGTACAAATGTGCTCGACACAATGGATGTATGTATGGATTGTGATAAGAATTGTACAAGCCACCAGTAAAATTATTTTTTTTTTTAAAAACAGTGTTCCTAAACATGGTTGTATAGGAGATCAGATTAGCAGTTTCCCTTGAGTCGGGGGATTAAGTGGGGGGCTAGGAGGCATCTGGGGCACCTGGTGAGCTGGCCACATACATGTGTTTGAGTGCCTTCCTGTGCTTCCATTGTATTTCACAATACAATTGATAGCCGAGGAGTCTCTTCTCTCTCTCTCTCTCTCTCTCTCTCTCTCTCTCTCTCTCTCTCTCTCTCTCTCTCTCTCTCCCCTCTCCTCTCCTCTCCCCTCCCCTCCCCTCCCCTCCCCTCCCCTCCCCTCCTCTCCTCTCCTCTCCTCTCCTCTCCTCTCTCTCTTCCCCCAGAAGCCGGAAAAAAAAAAAAAGAAAGAAAATTGCTAGCCGAGGAAATAAAGGTAGGGGGAAAGGACAGGTGGGTAAAATATATGAAGAGGAGTCTCTCTGCTGTAGAAAAGATCTCTGGTGGCCTTGTTAAGTAAGAGCAAGGTACAGTGAAGGCATCTATTGTGATCTTCTTGTAAAGAAGAGGGGCTACAAATGCACGTTCGCGTTCATCCGCGCTTGCAGAAACGCCAGCAACAAAAGGAAGAAATACAGCGATTTCCTGAAGAGAACGTGAGAAGGAGCATTGGGGCAGGCGGCTGTGGCAGTAAGATATTTCCTGAGGACTTTGCTCTGTTTGGGTTTTTGACCACGTCAAAGTGCTCCCCACTTTTAGAAGATTAAGTTTGAAGGAGGAAAATCCCGTAGCCGGTCACAATAAGGTTGTCCTACAGCCACGCTGACCGCCCCCTCCAACTCACTCCCCAGCTGGGTCAGCTACCTACCCTCCAGGGTGGGGCTCCACAGTCATCTGCCTGGGAGTCCCACCCACCCCTCCGTGTCCGCCATGTTTGGTACCCAGCCACACACCCATGAGTACACACCCATGAGTACACACCCATGTACTACCTTAGAGCACCTGTGAGCACCTGGAGGGGCGTATTCCACTAGCAGGCTCCATCTCACTTCCCTTCTTATCCTTCACCCTGAGCTCCAGACCATCAGAACTGAACAGAACCCCACAACAGTGGGCATCCTACCCACATTCCTTGACCAGCTATCTGCAGGTGTGTACCTGGAGGAGCCACAAGAGTGGGTCTGAGGAAGCCCCTGTGGGGGCCAATTCGAGGTCTTCATCCCTTTCCTGCCTGCTCCCCAGACACAGGACAGGCAGGAGTGCCACTGTGGGCTGAAGCCTTTGTGGTCAGGGTGACTCTCATGCCCTAGACCCCTGAGCCCTATGTGAGGTGGTCAGACAACATTCCAGCCAGATTCCAGCACTGTACCCTACTCACCTCAGTCCTCCAAGAACAACCACAGGCCCACCACACCTGCTTCTGCCTCACAGAATAGCTACTGTCTACTTGGCCTTTATTCCCTGAGAGGAGGGGGGCTGAATGGGTGATCGAGGCTTAGCCCCACCTTCTATCCCCACCCCTCCCTCATCAATGCCTCCATCCCCCACAGCCACACCAGCCAACACGCCACTTAGCCAGCAGTAGCCCCCGCATCCGAAGCTCCTTTTGGTCCTGGGAGTCTGTCCCTCCCTGTCTGTGGGCTTCTGTGGGTGACAGTCCCTAAACCACTTCCAGCTCCTCACTGATGGAGAGGCTGGAGTAACACCGGGTATCCTGCCTGGTCCATCACGCCCCATGTGTCTACTGTGTCCCTGAGTGCTCGGGACCCTGCTGGCTGGCCACATGTCACCTCTCCGAGGATTCCCCATTTCCTAGCACTCCAACTTGGCAATTCATTCTCTTCTGCCCTGCCCCATGATCCCTGATGTCCAGAACCCAACCCCCAACCCCAGCCGCAAATCACACAGCAGAACCCTGGGTGGGGCACTTTACTGAGAATGAGGGGATGAAGGGGAACACACCCTGTGGCCGCCCTGGTCCCAGAGCTGGTGCCAGGTAGTGCTCCTGACAGCCACAGGCCCTCCACCCCAGATGGGGGTCCAGCAGGGGTCTCCATCCTGGCTTTCACTCCCGCCGGGTCTCCAGGCGGTCCAGCACCAGGGCAGCCTGGGTCTGGGTGTCCTGCAGGAGACTGGAGACTCGCTGGCGGATCTGACAAATTAGGGTGGTCACCCTCTGCCAGGCAGACAGCCCCACTCTCTCCCTGGACGGTGGCATCCCTCCTGCTCCGCTGCTGCCCACAGATGGTCCCCAGCACCCTGACTGTCCCTGCTGGCCCTGGCCCACAATATCTCCTCCCATGTCCTTTCCTGTCCATCTGTGTTGTCACCTCACTCAGAGATCTTGGCTCTTCAAAGGTCTCTTGACGCAACTAAGAGGGGCTCCCTCTGTAGTGAGCTTTGGGGGAGCCAAGTCCAGGATTTGGCCTCCCCCTCCCTAGCCTCCTTCTCTAGCCACAGATGTTGAGGACTAAACACACTGGCCCCCAAGTCCCAGGTGGGGGGAGGGGGCTTCTGGAGCTTGTATTTGATCCCACTGCCTGAATGATGGGCAGTGAGTCCCCTCAAGATGGGCCTTATGCTGGGCCTGCCTGGACATGGACAGCAAGAGGTTGAACTGAGGGGAGCCCCATGTTGAAATGGCCATGACGTCCCCTGTGGGAGCTAGGTAAAAATGGTCATGGTGACATGAAGTCCACAGGGTCAAACAGCCAGTAGGGGCTGCCAGACGGCAGGGTTTGGGGTGACTGCAGTCACTGAGGTCATGGAGAGGGTGGTGACAGGCACTGGGGCACTGATCTCGCATGACTCAGCCCCCTCCTGGCCAGAACAAGCCCAAAGCAGAGGAGGCCCACAGGTCCAGGCACACCAGGCACCCCAACTTCCCTGTCTCAGAGACAACCCCGGGGAAGGGAGACCTGAAGCTATGGGTGCAGCAGGAGATCCAGACAAGGGAGCAGCTCTATAGGACAGATGAGAGGGGCCCCCTGGGCCCGCAAAGGACACAAGCGACCCTGCATCTGGCCAGGGCTGCCACGTGCTCACCTGGTCCTTGAAGGCCGTGTCGGTGATGTCCTTCAGGTTGGTGAGCACATTGAAGTAGGCACCAAACACACCTGTCTCCAACGCTTTAGCTGCCACCTGCCACAAACACCAGGGAGACGAGGAGCAGTGAGTGGGGTGGGGGTGGGGGGGCAAGGGCAGGAAGTGAGGGTCTGGCAGGAGAGGAGGGAGGAGAGAGCAGAGGGGAGACAGAAACTGAGAGGAGGGAGGGGAAGGGAGAGGAGGGGAGAGGGCAAGGAGGGACTCTGGAGGGAGAGGGGAGGGAAGCTGGACAGGAGTGGAGAGGGGTGGGAAGGAGAGGGGAGGGGAGGGGGCTGCTTGCTATGTTCAGTGCTTGCTTCAGGCCTGGCTTGGAGTTCCGGTCCCATTTCGGAGCTGTTGTGCCTGAGGCCAGGCCCCTCCTCCCCTGCTGCCTCCCTTGTCCATGAGCAGAGGAGGCAGGGCCCTCCTACCTGCAGGTCAGAGCGGCAGGCCAGGTTCCCGCACAGGGCCAGCTCCTGCAGTGCTGGCCACAGCGAGGCTACCTTCTCTGCCAAGGACAGGGGCACGGCCACCGCCTGCTTCAGCCCCTCCTGCATGGCAGCCTCTCGCCTGGAACCACAGGAAGGCCCCATAGGGGCCATGCTTATGCTCCTGAGAACCTGTATTCCAGCTGGAGTAGGGTGGGCCAGCCCCCCTCCCCCTCCTCAGATAGCAGGAGCCACAGAACAAGGGCTGGGGCACAGGAAACCCTCTCTAATAACCAAGACCCCATGGGGACTGCTCACCTCACCAGCCTGGTCTACGCACCTGTCCCTTTCCTCTTGTGTGTTCCTGGGCAGCTTCAGAGCTTCCTACAGGAAAGACCAGAGACACACACAAGGTGAGCGAGTGTGTGCCGGGGGTGGGAGGGGCAGCCTGCCCCAGTGACCACCCCTGTCCCCATGAGCAAGCCTGTCCCCTGTAGAATTGTTTGGCGTTCCCCCACAGTGAGACGGGTGTCCCCTGTTGAAGAGTCGGCACCCGCTTTGCATGTCCCAGGAGTGTCTTGGGCAGCAACTTCTCCAGCGTGGTTCTGCTCACCCTCAGGTGCTTCTTCGATGGAGGGGACTTCGAGACCAGCACCGTCATCCGCTTTGCTGGGGCACTTCTCTGGCACTCAACGTCACAGGCAAGCCCTTGGGGCTGTCGGAGTCTCAGACTCTACAGACCTGGCTTGTACCCTGAGCCTAGGTTATCTGCATGCCCGTGGACGTGCGGAGTCTCCTAGCATCGCAGGGCATCTCCTCTCTCCGCCGGGCCCCTTCTCCGATCTCTCCGCTCCAGCTGACCTCCCGTCCACGTTGAGGATTCCCAACCTTGTCCTCCAGGTGCCTGATGGCTCTGGTAGTTTCTTTCTGTACCGTTGCTCTGAAGTCTGCGTGGCTCCCCTTCTCGGTGGACCTTCGATACACTCGTCTGTGAGCTGCCCCTCCTGGCGAGATGTGTGTTCCCCAGAACTCCCTCGGGTCCCTCTGCAGCGCACAGCGGCTCTGTCTTGCCCAGGCCCCTGTCTTTCTGGTGAGATTCCTTTCCTCTGGCTCCTGAGGTCCAAGATCTGCTGAGTGGCCATGAGGCCATTTCTCAGCATCGGGGTTGTGGACGCTTCCTCCCCACCTGTGGGTACTAAGTGGACAGCCAGCTGGCCTCTGACTGCAGCTGGTGGGAGAGAGACCCTGCATGGTGGCCGCTCCCTCTCACCCCACCCCTGCCACAGCCAGAGCTGTGCCAACTCCCAAGCCCCACGGGCTTCCGGCTTGCGTTGGCAGGGAGAAGGGACTCAGGGAAGGGAGGGGGCATGCTGGTCCCTGGTCCCAAAAGGCAGCTAGACAATCCACCCCTCACACTCCTGCTGTCCAAGCCCCTCCAAGTGGGTACTCCACCTGTCCCGAGGCCTGTTCTCCCAGCTCTGGCTGGGCCCTTCAGACGCTCCCTCGTGCCTCCGTGTGTGTGTGTGTGTGTGTGTGTGTGTGTGTGTGTGTGTGTGTGTGTTTACCTCTGGGGCCTGGACCCAAAGAGGCCGTGGGCCGAGCTCACTCACCAGATACCCTGCGAAGGCCTGGGCATCCGCGTCCACCAGCGCGGTCAGCTGGGCTGAGGCCGAGTGGAAGGGCGGGATCAGGCGCCGCATCTCTGCGTCCAGATGCTCGAACTGACGCCGTCCGTATGTCATCAGGCCCACCATGGAGGCCAGCGCTGCGCCCTGGGAAAGGCTGCACATGGGGCCAGGGACCCACGCTGGGCACGCCATCATTCCCCCGGGGATCTGGGCCCCAGAGCAGGGGCAACTGCGGAGAAGGCCAGGCACACAGGCACCGCTCCTCGGCTCTCAGAGACTCGCCTGGTCCCACACAGGAAGGTCTCTGCGCAGAACCCACCACCCGTGCCGCCCGCCCACCACAAACAGCAGAACTCCAACCCTGTGCCCCGCAGTGGGATCACGGAACGCTGGGGTCCCGACGTGCCCCTCCCCAGGCAGAGCTCACCATCGCTGCAGCAGCCGCAGCCACCGACCCGCCCCCCGGGGCTGCCGAGCGGGCACCCACTTCGCGGATGAAGGCGCCCAGGGACTTGTTCACCAGGCCCTGCTCAGGCTGGCCATCGGGGACCAGGTACCTGCGGGTGGACAGCAGCTCGGTGGAGAGAAGGGTTTCTGGCCCTCCCCTGGGTCTTAGCAGGAGCCCACCTCCCTCAGCGCTTCCCATCAGAGACACAGCCTTGGACAAGCCACTGGCTTCTGGATGGACCCCCTACAAGCTACTTCACCTTGGATCCCACTGTCCTCATCCAACTGTGCTCTACCAACTGGTGTGCATGGGACTCAGCAGGAAGTTAGTTCCCTGTCCCTCGCTCCACTGAGGGGCTGTCCTGAGGCACAGGGACGTGGAGGGGGCCAGGCTCTGGGGACTATTCTCTGGGAGGGCCACTGTAGGGAAGGTGGCCCCAGCGCCTTCCTCCAAACCCTACACACTCCCCTTGTCAACCACAAAGGCACGGCCCTCCGCTGAGTGAGTGTCTGGGCCACAAAGTCCCCAGCGTTCCCCAGGGTGATGTAACATCGTCAACAACCCTGCTATCAGACTGTGAAGGCAAAGATGGATTTAGGACCTAATTCTAACTCCGAGTTGCACCCTGCTCCCCATACCACGGTCCTCAGCAGCAGGGACATTACCCCCAGTGTTCAGAGCAGCTGGAAGACTCCCAGGACCTGGCCGTGAGGACCATGTCAGGGTCTCAGCTTGCCCCCGCTCCCAGGCCCAGCACAGAGAATGCTGACCTTTATTGAAGGTTTCAGAAGGATCTGGAAGGATTAGAACCACACAGGGTCCTGCCCTTTAAACCACACCCACAGCTCTTGAAGGAGCCTCTGGTTTCAGGCAGGATTGGGGCCGGGGCGGTGGGGGGGGGGGGAGGTGGGGCTCACTCAATAATCCGCTCCTTCGGATTGAAGGGAGACAGGGAGTCCAGGCCCAGCCTGTTCACGACCTGGAAAAAGAGGAGAGTGTGGGGTGCAATGGCCCTCCTTCCCCAGCCCCTCCTGAGGAAGGGCAACAATGCACCAAGGAAGGTCACGGCACGTGTTGGGATCCCTTCCACGGCTCTGTAGTGTCTCCTCCCTGAGCCCAGCTTTTTATGGGGAGCAGGGCAGGGGGTGGGGTTGAGCCTTTTTGACCACTGACTACCACGTGCAAGCTGGCTGGACCTGGGAAAGTACGCCAAGCTCAGAGCTTGCACCCAGTGCATCTTCCCGGCCCACCGCCCCTGCAGCACCAGATGGGCAAATACCTAGAGAGAGGAGTTCCCAAGAACACTCAGCCAACTAGTCACATTCCACGAGATGGCGCTTTCACCATCCCTGTTCAACACTAGAGTGTCACAGGACTGGACGTTCCAGCCGAAGCAATTGGGGCAAAGTAGGGCCTTCTAACTGGATAGACCCAAACTCCAAGCTCAATACCATTGAGTATGTTCTGACTCATAATGACCCTGCAGGTCCAAATAGAACTGCCCTTGTGGGTGAGTGAGGCTGTAACTCTTTACAGGAGCAGAAAGTCTTATCTTTCTCCTGCAGTGGGTTGTAACTATGCATAAGCCACCTTGCCACCAAGGCGCCTTTAAATTGGAAAAGAAGAAGAAAACTGTATGCTCTTCACCAAATCTTATACATAGAACACGTTAAAAAGCACGCATGTAAGCAAACAGTTAGAGCTAACAAACCAATTCCGTCAAGTTGCAGGATACGGAACCAATGATGCATTAATTAGGTGTTTTTCTATACATTAGCAATAAACAATCTGAAATGGAAATTAAGAAAATAATTCCATTTACAATAGCATCACGAAGAATAAAATACTAGGAAGAAATTTCATCAAGAAGAACAAGATAGGTACATCATAACAAGACTTGTACATTGAAAAGTATTTTTAAAAACTGCTGAAAGATACTAAAGATAATCTAAATACACCTCCCCCTCACCTATCAACTCTCCCATTCTCCAACAGTTCTCATTTACAAGAGTGAAAAAAGGTCTACTACTCAATTTCATTTGCACCTTCACGACATATGGCTAGCAGTCGCAAGCACCAAGGTGAGAGGCAAGAGAAGAGCTGGCTGTGAAGGTTAAGGTTGTATGTTAACTTGATTGAGCCATGACTCTCAGGGGTTGGCAATTACGTCATGATAGACTTTAACAGTTATGTAATGCTATCATCATCCTCCATTTTGTGATCTTATGTGGTCATCCTACATTTTCAATACTATTGATTTTTACATAACAACCTGGTCTACGGATCCTCAACATGTCAATAAGTAGGGAGTGGGTGTGAATGAAAAGATATTCATGTTTTAGGATTGGAAGACTTACTATCATTAATAACAATACTACCGAAAGCAATGTGCAGATTCAATGTAATCCTATTAAATTTCCAATTGAAAGTCCCGTGGATTTTCAAGTGATGCAGAATAGCCAAAACAGGACATAAAAGAAAGAACAAAATTGGAGAACTCACATTTTCCTGTTTCAATATTAACTAATGTCTGTGTGGTACTGGTACAAGGATAGACATACAGACCAATGGAATAGAATTAACAGTACAGAAATAAATCCTCGAATTTATTTTCAGTAACAATGCCAAAACCAATTGATGGGGGAAAAGTAATCTATTCAAAAAATGTTGCTAGGGAAACTGGATTCCACACGCAAAAGAAGAAAATTGGACCCCTACCTCACAGCAGATAAAAATTAACTCAAACTTTACAGGCATAAATATAAAGGCTAAAATTATTAAATCTATAAGAAAACAGAGGCGTATATCTTCATGACCTTGGACTTGGTGATTGTTTCTTAAAATATGATACTAAAAGCACAAGTAACAAAGAATAACTAAATAGAACTTGATAAAAGTAAAAACTTCCAGATACTAATGGATTCCATAAAGAGAGTGAAACTGAACTTCTGACAAGATAGCAAACTAGGCAGATACAGTACACAGACCCTCTAAAACAGCGTGGAGAACATCTGGCCCGAGAGCCGTCGAAGGCCCTCACAATCAGTTAACATCGCGTGCTTCACCAAAGAGAAGCCGATCCAGCCTTCACACCAAGGGTGATTTAATTAAACGTTTGACCAATATGACCCAAAAATGGTGTTATAAATATCTAAATGACCCTGGACAGAAAAACGCTCCCCACTCTTGCTCTAGAACAAAGACACAAGAGATCTACTGAAACAGATGCCATGGTAATCAAAGCAGTTTGGTATTGGTACAATAGACATGTAGATCAATGGATTAGAATTGAGAACTCAGAAATAGAACCAAGTACCTATAAACACCTAATCTTTGAAAAAGGACCGAACCACATTAAAGGGAAAGAGATAACTTTTTCAATAAACGGCACTGGAAAAATGGAATCCCCACCTGCCAAAGAGTGAACCAGCACCCACACTTCACATCATGCACAGATACAAACTCGAACCACATGAAAACCTGAATATGAACCCCAGAGCCATGGGGACCATCAATGAAAAACGGGGGGACAAACTTAAGGGCCCTACTACAAGGCATAAACACACTACAGAAGACAAGACAGAGACCTGGAACCTTCTCTTTTTTCCTCTTCTGGAACCTTCTATGAGTACAATATTTCTGCACATCAAAAGACTTCAGTAAAAGAGCAAAATGAAACAAAATGAGAATTTGCAAATGGGGGGGGGGAATATATGGCAGTGATCTAATAGATAAAGGGCTAATTTCATAACTCTGTTGAAAATTACAACACTTTAATAAGAAAAATACAACTAGCCCAATCAAACAATGGGCACAAGACAAGAATAGACAATTTACTAAATGGGGTCTCCAGGAGGCCGAAAATCATATGAAGACATGTCTGAGTTTATTAGCCCTAAGAGAAATACAAAGGGAAACAATAGCGAGATACCGCTTCACACTGAGACTTAGCAAAATCTTTTTCAAAAACAGAATCTAATCAATGCTGGAGAGAAGGGGGAGCAATTGGAACGCTCATAGGTTGTTGGTGGAGTTGTAGAATAAATTACACAGCCACTATGAGAGTCAGTATGACACTTCCTTAAACAAATGCAAATCACTTCTGATCCTGCCGTCTCTCTACTTGGTATACACCCTAAAGAACAAAGCACAAAGCACAGACACATACGCACACCCATGCTTGTTGCAGCAATTTCTAGCAAAAAGATGGAAAGAATCAAAAGCCCCGCCTGCAGAGGAATGACCAAGCAGGCTCTGGTACATGCACACAATGGATACTTCAAAAGCAATGATGGATCTGTCAAACGCCACATGGCATGGACAAAGCTAAAGGGCATTATGCTCAGTGACGTTAGTCGATATCATAAAGATAGCTATCTTATGACACCATCATTATAAAGGAAAAAAGAAAAATTGTCTTCATGCCGAAGGGTAAGACTTTAACAACTACAAAGAGGCCAGGATCGGGGCGGGGCAGAGGCTGGGACAGGCAGGGAAGACGGTCCAGAGGGTGGGAAAAAGAGGGGAAAAGAAAAGCCACTGCCAGGGCGTTTCATGGGACATCGTCATGGATTTAATGGTATGGGCTGTGTGAAGACACAGAGTATGTTTGCATCTATTATACTCCACAAACAAGGGGGGAATAAATTCTAAATGCATATACACATAAGAACAAACAGTTAATTTTTAAATGTATGTTTTCAAGAAAGAGAAAAGTCACGGCTTTAGAAAACGTTACCGAACCCCTGCCCATCAGACGTCACCACTGGTCCGAGTGGCTATCAAAAGAGGTTAAGTCAAGGTGAAAACGACCCGCGTCCTTTGGTGACATGCCACCTAGCTTCAAAGAAGCAAGCAAACAAGAGACCCACGGAAACAGATGTGGATGCTGAGCCAGAGGAGAAGCTGGCCAGAAGCAGCTGGCGAGGAGACGGGCGGGTGGATTGTCAGCGAGCCACCTTGAACTCCAGCAAGCAGCATTCCCTCCAGACGATGGTCTGACACACCCCTGGCTGGTGGCAAGAAAGATGCGATCTTCCCTTTCTCCTGACACCCTCCGGGTGTCCAATGTGGCCAGCCCCCACCCTCACCGACTCCACACAGCCCCTGTTCTCCCGAGGCCAGAGCTGCGCCCTCATGGTGCCTCAGCCTCACTCCCGGTCAGGAGAAAACACAGTGGTGAGTCCCTGCCCACCCCTGGGTGAGCCGAAAGTGCCTTCGTACTCAGCTACGCTGCCCGCAGCTGTCTTCTGGGCCCGAAAGAATTCCTTCTGGAGCAAGCACCTGACCTCAGCTATCATCTGAGCTGGTACGAACTCCTTCCAGAGCAGGTCCCCCGACCCCACACAGCACATAAGCTGGCAGGAGCACCATCGAGGCCCTGTGTCCCACGAGCTGGCACCCCACACCATAAGGCTGCCAACTGAGACCAGGTGCCTTGTCCCCACAATTTCTCCTTTCTTTCTTGGGTATTTTGTCTCATTTTTCCTTTTATTGTCCTTCCCTGGTTCTGGTTTTTAATCTTCTCTTTGTATACTTTCCTTTTTTATTACTTTATCCACTCTCTCTTTTTTTCTTTGCTGTCTTTTCTCTTCCCCTTCCCTAGTTTTCCTTGTTTGCTTTTTGTCTAGGCTGTTTTTATTTGCTTGTTTATAGTTGTTAAATTATTTTACTTGGTGTTGTTTCCGACTGTTCTTTGCTTTAATATTATTACTTTAGTTACTTACTTTTTGGCTATTGTAAGTTTATTCTGTTCATTTGTTTTTCTTGCTTCACCCAGTAGGAGTCAGCAACACAGCCCAGCCTCCTGCAAACTGGGTGTTCAGAATATAAGCTCTGATAGTATTCCCTCCCCTGGATTTGGATCTTATTCCTAGTAATCCTTGGATCACACTGTGCTTCTTCTGTGTGGACCAGCCTCCAGGTACTATTCTTTCTGATCACTGAGCATCTGCGGTCATCCTTGAATACCTGGATTTAAAATTTGTACCTCTAAGGTTTGTATTTGCCTGGTCAGTGCTTGAGAGTGCTATCAATACAGGGCCACTTTAAGTTGCTTTGCTTGAAATTTTTAGAAGTACACAGTCAGTGAATTCTACCTCATGTCGCCGTATAGTGATTGTATTAAGAATTTCCAGGAGGGGGGCGGGGAAACCCCCTGAGTCACCCACAGGGAGGAGACTAGAAAGGATCCCAACTACTCCCTCTGGTGGGTCTTGAGGGGATATTGGTCTTTCAGGCGTTTCTAGTTTGACTTCTACTCTTGGAAGGTTCAAACTGCCCTCATCCTTTTAGGAGTGTCAGAGGTGGTCAGTGGTCCCCAGGTACAGACCCACTGGTGCCCATGAGATACCTAGGAGACACCTTCGCTCTCTACTGCCCACGTGCAGCAGAGCCACAGCAGACACCAGAGCAAGGCCCGACTGCTCCCTGGAACTGCCAGCACACTTTGAGAGGAGATCTACCGGGTCCTGAGGTCACAGCCAGGCACAACCTGAGCAGATTGCTCCTTTTCAAGATGTGTAAGCAAAAAAGAGAAACATACCAGATACGACAGAATTTCTGAAACCTCTGAAATGAGCAGAGATTGGAACCAGAAGAAAGCCTTGCCAAGAGCGTTGAGAAGCAGACTCTCCGAGGCAAGGCCATGAAGGAGGCCTCAGACCCTACTTCTCCTTTACAGAACGGCATCCCCTTCTGCAGGCAGCTCAGAGGAAGGCCACCCCACCAGAACTTCCCCTGGGCTCACAGAAGCCACAGTGTGAAAGTCCCACAAAGCTCCTTCTCCTGCAGGGAAGCCTGGACATTGGGTGAGTTTGCAGCTTGGGTGTGGGCACCTCCAGCATCGAAACCCACCCCAGGGAACATCAAGCTTGTTCACTCTCTCCCAGCAGAGCCACAGGCCCACGCCTCATCCCTCTCCACCTTCACACTGGGACCCTGGCTCACCAGCCTGATTCTGTGTTCCTCCTCCAGGATGAAGAGGTTCTCCTTCTGGCAGTAGAAGGCTGCCGCATCCAGGATGGCCTTCAGAGGCACCAAGCCCACTAATTGAGAGCCCACAATTGGAAGGTTCAGCTCCTGGGGACACACAAGTGAGTCAGGTCCACATCTAGGAGTGCATCAGCCTGGAGGATGCTCCTGGGGTCAGGCAGGAGCCTCCTACCATGCTCACCTGCATGGATTCCCCCCCACCTTCCCCGCCAGCCCAGTAAGAGCAGGGCTCGGCAAGCTTTGGAAACAGAAGAGCCAATCCTGTCCCTCACACAATTCTAAAAATTATTTGAGAGCCATAAATATTTCTTTTCGTGAAAAAATATATTTTTTTGAAAAATCATGAATTGAATGTTTTTTCACCAAAATAAACTGTATAACGTTTTTAAAGTATATCTAAAAAGGTTTGAGTTTGAGGCACTAAGAATGATAAGAAAGTATCACTTTGAAAAGAGTCTGTATCAGAGAAACATATATGCTATTCAAATACAAGAGCAACCGTTCAATGCCTGGTGACGCTCAGGTGGAAGAACTGAGAAATAGCTGGTGCTTTGTAAAAAGTTCATGGGGACAATACCCAAAGAAATCAAGCACTCACAAAATGATAGCGCATGTCAGAAATATAGTTTTACCAGCATGTGAAATCACCATAATCTAAAAATGAAATTTTCATTTTATGTTTACTGAAGAGCCACGTGTACGTACTGAAAGAGTGGGAGATGGTTCTGGAGCAAAGTTTGCCAACTCCTGTGCTGGCGAGGTACCTGGCCTGCTCACCCAAATAGATGCTGCCCTGGAGGCTAACGGTCATTTGCTACTTCCCAGATGTGGGTAACCTTAATTATCCCATGGTGTTGAAAGGTTTGGGGTTAGGAATGGCAGGCAGTGAGGAGCAGGCATGGCGAATGTCCCTACCCACACTCAGGACAAGTGTGGCCTTGAGCAAGCCTCCTCTCCCCACCCTGCCAGCCGCCAGGAGCACCCTACCCTGCTCACCTGCGCTTCTCTGCAGGCCTCCTCATAGACCGTGTGCAGTGCCGTGACCTCAAAGTCCAGGAGGTTTGTGGACACCTGCGCCAGGTTCTTCTCATCCAGGTACCAGCCAATGCCCTGAACCTTCTTCAGACGCCCTGGCTGCCAAAGGAGAAGCCCTTCCCAGGCCAGGCTAACGAAGCCCACCCTGCCCTGCGCTGCCTTCCTGTGGCCTTGCTCTGAGCGCTGCTCCGCCTGTCTTCCCAGGTGGCCCGAGCTCAGCACCCTGGACAGCTAAGAGTAGATGGAGGCCCAGGACGGAGGGAGCTCATAGCGGGATTGCAAGTCTTCCTCCAACTCCTTCACTGGGGGTCTGACCAAGGCGTCCTGCAGGACCGATGCTAAAGTTAGATGACAGCTGCTGTGGCAGATTTGATGGGAGGAGGGTGGTACCTGGGAGCCCCTGAAGATTCATTGGGATGCCCGAGGGGGCCGGTATCTGGGTGGATCTGGGAGAGCTGGGGCCTCTGGGGCACAGAAAGCAGCTGCCTCCCCACCAGTATGAAAAGACTGCAATATTTTAACAAGCGCAGTCCTGGTTCTGTGTAAAATGTCCTTTAAAACATTCTCAACTAGACCACTCAAAGCCCCAACACTGCCCTGGCCCACATGTCATGGACACTGAAGTGGGGCTCAGTTGGTCACCAGCCATCCAGGTTGAACCAATGGGGCACGCTTCCTCCCTAGCCTCCCTGCTTGTCCCCTCTTCCCTCTGAGATCGGCCATTCCAGGGCTCATAGGACTGACCTGGTCCTTCCCTCGGCCTTGCTCCCGCAGGTTGAGGGCAATCCGATGCGCCTGCTCCTTGGTGCTGAGCAGGTTGATGTTGAAGGCAATGAGGAACTTCCGGGCTCCAGTGACAGTGGCCCCCCAGGTGGGAACGAAGGTGCTGGGACCAAAGTCTGGTGCCCATTCGGTTTGCTTGAGCTGTGGATGGATTTGCCTGGAGTGAGCCCCTCTCCACAGGGGAAGGTAGCTGGGGGGTCAGGGATGAAAGGGCCGGGTCCACCCACCCCACAGGAGATGGGGAGATGGGTAAGGACCAGCACACTGCTGCCAAGAGTCATTCCGCACACACACGCCCCACCTCCCTGCCACAAAGATCAAACCTTCTCAGGAAGGGCCTCATACTCCCCAGCCCGGATGGCGGGCAGTGTCCGGCGACTGGCCATCCTCGCTGCCTCCCCATAGAGGTACACTGCAAAGGAGGCTCAGGTCAGGCCCGGTCAGCAGAAGGCCAGATCCCTGGTGTCTGGAGAGGGCCACCAGCTCCCATCTGTCTCACCTCCCTAGAGAGCCACCCCAGGCCCCACCCCCAACATTCACACCAAACAGGGCCTCCTCCACTTCCTGTCCCCAACTGGCTCCCTCTGCAGAGGGGCCTGGCACAGTCTCGCTTCAGCCACGGGAGTTACGATCTGATAGGTGAGAAGCGTTGGTGGAAGACATACCACATTTCTTTCTAAAGATGTATTTTCAATGAATGATCCACATAACCCCAAATTAAAGAAAACAGAAATACCCATCAAGTGCCACTTCCTACAGCAACCCTATAGTTCAGTGTGTAGGGTCCTGGTGCCCAGACTCTCGCATCCAGGACATCCTCCCATTCCCGGCCATTCCCTGTGTTCTCCTGCGTTCTGTTTGCTTGGGTTCATCTTCTTGATTTCGATAACCCCACACACACGTGAGGGTTTTGTTGCTAGTTGTCATCCAGCCACCTGCACCTCACCATGACAGTCTCTGCAGCCCTGCGCCACTCTTGGGATCGCTGGCGTGTCTGAGTCCATCAGTTGTGGCTACGGGCCAATCCCTCTCGCTGAGGGCCCCCTTGTTCTTGCTAACCCTCGAGCAAACGTGATCCCCGCTCTGGCAGTCAGTCTTTCCTGAGGTCCCCAAGAGGCAAAGTCTCGCCGCCCTCACTTCTAAGCAACATCGTGGTTTCTTCTTATCACGGATTGGTTCCTTCTTCCGCCCGTCCCGGGTGGCCTTATGAAGACGTGATTGCTAATGATTAAGTTATTAACATGTGGTCACCAGGTGGAGTTACTGAGATGTGATTTGGGAGCCAGACTGCAGCCATTTTATTTGAATCAGCCGGGTTGGAGTAGTTTCCGTTTCGTCGAAGTGGGTTGTGGATCTTTATCAGTGTGTGTTTGCACTGTCTCCAAAGAGTACAAAGGAGAGCTTGCCGTGTCGGTGATGATTTGAAGCCTGCGTGGGGTTGATCTAACCCCGCCAGAGTCCCTGGTCATGGTAGAAGATTGATAAGCGTCGTCATCTGGGACCGGTCGGAGAGTGAATTGCAGGATTCTTTTTAGGGACTCATGAACGCTACAGCTTTTCGTGTATCTGAACAAGTACAGCCCACGTACACGCCACACATGATTAACGTTGCAAACGACATTGGTAAACGTGCTGCTGGGGCACGGAATTGAATCCAGCCCTGCCCGCTCCCAGCTTTGCTGATGCACGATATCCCTTAGCCAGCTTCCTGGCGAAGAAACGGCTGATTCTGGTTCTGTTCCCCTGGCGGGGTTGCTAATCACACTCGATTGCTCCGGGTCATGGGCCTGATAGTCGAGGTAACAAGGAGGTAAACTCATAAGCCCCAGGTCAGTCTGGCTCACTACCCCACACTGATGATAGAGCCCGTGGTTCTCAACCTGTGGGTCGAGACCCCTTTGGGGATCGAACGACCCTTTCACAGGGGGTCACCCCATTCATCACAGTAGCAAAATGACAGTGATGAAGTAGCAACAAAAATAATTTTATGGCTGGGGGTCACCACCACATGAGGAACTGTATGAAAGGGTCGCGGCATGAGGAAGGTTGAGAACCACTGTGTTAGCCTGTCCTTCATGCCTTGGGCAATGCTGGTGCATGAGCGCCCCCTGTGTCCCGGGACGTGATGCATCCGTTCTTTCCATTCGCCCTTGTTTTCCTAGGGAAGCGGCAGCAGGGGTCATGGGTGACGGTTTGCTCACCCAGCTCTGCTTTGTAACCATCTCCCCTTTCAAGAGGCTGCCCACCCTCGGGGTAAGCTGTCTCCCCTGAGGGTCGCCCCTGGGGACACTTACCTGGCACACCCAGTTCCTCTGCCAGCCGCTGGCCAAAGGCCTCAGCACAAAGCACACACTCATCCATGCTGACGTCCCTGACCGGAATGAAGGGGCAGACATCCAAAGCACCCATCCTAGGGTGCTCCCCTGCAGAGATGGGCGGGGGAGGTGGGGGGACCAGGTTCAAGGTTCAATGTATAAGGGGGTCAGTAAGGCTCTAGGGAGCATACAAGGAGTTGGTCCACCAGCTCAGTTGGGCTTCTCAGACTCCTGCCCCTCAGTGGTCCCCCTGCTTATGCTGACCAGCCATTCCCACAGGACAGCAGGGGGCAGCCTGAACACATTGACACCAATGGCCGTGGGTGTCTCCATAGCCGCGGGAGGGAGATGTGCAGACGCAGGGCCTGACATTCTGACTCTTTGCAACACGCCCTCTGCTTCCCGGTGGGTGTTGAACTGCCAACCATGAGATCAGTGAGTTCAGGTTCACCAGTCACTCCAGGGGGTCCTTCAGAAGAGTCCTCCTCTGCCCTACAGGGTCACTGTAAACCTGAATCGAGCTCATGGTAGTGGCAGTGGGCTTCCCACTCCTAAAGTCCAACAAGTGGTGTCCCAGAGCTGTGCGACTCAGGTCCCAGAGTCGTGGCCAAGTTGACAGTGTTGACTTTGATGGGCTCTCCCTCTGCCTTGGCCCTCCGCCCCTCTCCCCCAAGCACCTACCTCACAGCCCCACCTCCCTTGGCCCTTCCTGCCAGGTACCAGCTCCTGGCTCTTCAATAAGCCTCTTACCTGCCCCCCAGCTTGGGGGTCATCTGTGAGCCCCCTCCATATGTGTCTCTCCCACCCACCCCTGACCCTGGCCTTTTGACTGGCTCTCCAGTGTCTACTGACCTTTGTCTCCACCCACCACTGGCCCTGACATGTCTGAATCTGAGGGTTATCTGGTGTCCTGCCAGCTTCCCTGGACAGAGCTGCATCTTCTGCCCCTGACATTGGACCCTCCCAGCGAGGGCCTGGCCCAAAGCCTGAGTGGGTGGACCTCGTGGTCCGTCAGAAACCCAGGGGCAGGTGTGGGCCGTGTCACCCAAGCATGCTGCTCCTCTGTCCTGGGGCAGCGCCCATGGCCTCAGTAATGAGAGGAGACATTGGAGGCCCTGGGACAGTGGGCAAACAGCCAACTCAGGACTCTTCTCCAAGAAGCCCCCGCTTAGTCCTCAGACCTGCAGGACCTCTGTTCGTGGCATGGGTGCCTCCCCCTCTGCTTTTAGGTGCAGGCCCCAGGCTCACCCAGCCTGCCTCCCAGTCAGGTCCGACCCCCGGTCCCCACCTTTGTGCCTGCTCATGTCAATGAGCTGAGCAGCGGCCCGGGCAGCATTGAGGGCACCCTCGACCACATCCTCTGGCCGCCCTACGAACGTGTAGACCGTGCGGTTGGTGGAAGGGCCGGCGTCCACATCCAGCAGCACGCAGCCCGCAGTCTGGGTGATGGCCCTGGAGATGGCCTCGATCACCTGGGGAGCAGAACTGGCTCAGCACTCCCGACTGGCTGCCCTGCGACTCTCCCATGTGCCGGGACTTGGCCTAAGGGTGAGATGCTGCAGGGATTGTAGGGACTCCCACAAGGAGCGTGTGGGCCCCGAACATGTGTAAGATTAGCATGGGAAAGATGGTCAACCTCAAACCCTGGGAAGCCCCAGCCAGACTGGGTAGAGAAAGGAGAAACTGAGGCAGGAAGCAGAACCAGGGGCACCTGCTAGAAATCAAGGCCCAGAGGGGTCAGCCAGGACTCTGTGAGGGTAACCAACTAGCCCAAGGTCACAGAAGGTCCTACTTCCTGTGCCACTGAAATGGCCTTTCAAAGTGTGTGCACCCCTAAATGCATGGGGGGACCCGGGGGGCCCAGAACTGCCCAGTAGATGGAAACAAGAAGTCGGGACCAAATCCTGCTGTGTGACTACTGGTGGTCTGCTTAGCTTCTCTGTGCCTTGTAGATGACGTGGGAATGACAGCAGCACCCATGTCACCGTGCTGGGAGTCGCAGTGAGTTAAGGACAGCCCGTGAGGACAGCACAACCTCTGCAGACACATCTAGGTGAGTGCGTGTGACCCTCACAACTGTCCTTGGGGCCCCTGTTATCAAACAAAAGCAGCCCCAACTTTGGGTCCCCACCTCTGCCTACACTGGCCCTGAATCCCCCTCTGGCCACTCTTAATGCCTGGATCAGGTCCCTCCTCCCAAGTCGCCCAGGCACGTGGGCAGTCAAAGCTGGCTCTTATGGCTTGGTTCTCATCCAGGAAAAATCAAGCCCCCCGCCAGTACCAAGAACTTCCTGTTCTCCTCAGCCTGAGCACCCCATATTGCCCCTCTGCCAGCCCACCGAGCACCTCACCTCCTGATTGTTTCCTTCTGAGAAGTTGGGGACACATTCCACCAGCTGAGGCATGATGCAGAACCGGGGCCAGGAGGGACCCTCTCCAATGGTGCAGACAGGGAGGTGTGGGTGTAGCTTCTGCAGCCGCTTCAGAACTTTATCCCCCAGCCAGCAGTCCCTCCCCTGGGTTGGGCTGCTTATTAACCACCACATCACGGCGGCGGAGGTCAGCCTAACTTGGAGGGCAGGAGTGGGGGGGCGAAGAGGGCATTAGTGCGGGAGTATGCATTTGTGGGTGTGCATCTGAGTGTGTGAGTGTGCACGAGGGTGTGACTGTGAATGTCAGGCTGTGGCTGTGGGTGTGGGTGTGGGTGTGAGTGTAGGTGTAAGCGTGGGTGTAGATGATGTGCACTCCGAGTGTGATGTTTGAGTCACATGAATGTACCATGCGAGTGGCTTGTCTGCTCCTGGAAGGACCCTCCGGCGAGGGAAGATGGCAACTCTGCCACTGCTGCTCCCGAGGGCCCAGCTTGGCAGCAACAAGGCCAGGGCAGAGGTGTGCCCCGGCACAGCCCGCAGGACTCTACACTGTGACCTTCTGCTGTGGCCATCATGAAATTCTTCCGACTTTTCTACCATGGCGCTACACGGACTGACTAGTCCTGGCCACATGTGGACAGCACAGGAAACCTGGGCCCCCAGTTCTGGATTCAAATCTGAGCCTTAGGCCCCTCCACATCCTAACCCCATCCCCACGCCCCAGCAGCTCAAATCTCCTCGGTTCTCCCCATGAACTCATCTCCCTTCCAGGAGAAGGCCTGCCACACCCACCGCCACCCCACGTTCACCTTCTGAGGTTCCTTCAGCCTCAGGCAGGGTTGAGGTGGCCTCCCCGCCTCGAGGGTCTGCCTGAAGGACCCCCACCTTTCTGCAGCTGCTCACACGGAGGACTCATGGGACAGAGCCATTGGCAGTGGGCGTGTGAGTGCGAGCATGCACGTGGTTGTGACTGTGTGAATGTAAGGCTGTGGGTGCGGGCCTAAGTGTGAGTGTGCGCTTGAGACCTCCAGGGGTCTTTCCGAACCTGTGTGAAGACAGAGGAGCCCCACAGCCCCAGAAGGTGCTGAGCAAGGGCGGAAAACCCTCCAAAGCTGAGGGAGGTGCAGCCAGGGCAGGTGCAGGGCCTCACAGAGCCTCTGCTCTCCCAAGGTGGGTGTTGTAGCCCGTGAGGCCCGCACTCCGTGGGACCTACAGGGGAAGTGGAAGGTGGGGACACAGCAAGTTTCAGCAAGGGGCAGCCTGTAATCTCTGTCCTCTATCGTCCTCAACCTATGGCCTTGTCCTCAGCCCCCACCAGGTCCTGCCCTCCAGGAAGCCCTGGGTCTCCCAACTCAGGGGATTTGTGTCTGCTGCCTGTCCTTCCTCCCCTCGTTTGATCATTGGCCTGGGAGGGGGAGGGGTCATAAGGGTCCTGCAGGGCTGAGGCAGCCCAAACACATCCACGCTGGGAGGGAGGGTATTGGGACCGGATGCCCACATCAGCACTAGCCCCGAAACCCCAAGAGCTTCATCCTTGTACTCACACAGAGAAGGGGCCGTGGACCACCAGAAAGGCCTGCGCAGGCCATGGGGCCCTCCGGCTGGGCTCACTCACTGACCATGGCTCTCAGAAAGTGGCTCTTTTCTCTCCAGACCACAGGAATACCCACCCTGCCCAGCTCAGCCTGCAGCAAGGGCCTGAGGAATGTTTCTCTGGAGAGACCGCCTGACCCAGGACTCAGACAGCTGGGATCACAGTCTCAGGGAGAGGACCCGCCTGTCATAGTCAGGGACCATTTCTCAAGAGAGGTATTGAGACTGGTAAAACTCTAGTAGATGCTTTAGCTCCTAAACAGGGGGCCCAAGAAGATGTCACCTATTAAAAAATAAAAGTTCGTCTCCACCTCCACCTCTCAGACCACAACTGAGACTCATTGGAGAAAAGGACAGATTGAAGAACTGTTCCAGCTTGTAGCTCCAGAAAGAAAGGAAGTGTTTTAACACCACACTCACACACACACACACACACGATAGGGAAGTAGCAAAGGGACACAGAAACCAACGGAAAGCTCCCATTGGTCAAATCTGGGGCCATTTGAGCAACGACATACATAAAACAATATTGGATTATAACCCAAAGTATAAACTAAATATCTTTGCATTCACACTGATATAAATGAGTGAATAAATGCACCAGAGACAAAATCCTACACAGAAAGACGACAAATAATGTCTGTATTCTCTGCCCTCAGAAGGGGGAACCAACTCCCCCCCCCCCCGCCTTGAGTGTGCGCTGTGAACAGTGACCTCCTTCCAAGATTGTAGTGAAGGGAGGAGGGAAAGAGTCGCATTAGAGCGAAGGACCCCATCTCAGCCAGGCGGTCAAGGTCAACTCCAACAGAGATAAATCATGTTAACAGCACTACCCTTAGTATGATGGCAAAGGAAGTGGAACTTTATCTCTAAGGTTTTCTTCTCAAAACTGATGCCAATCTTATGAGGAAAGCATCAGACGGGTCCCTGAAAAAGAGCATCCCACAAAGTGCCTGTCCAGAGCCCCTCAAAGCTGTCAAGGTCACAGAAATAAGGAGACCAATTTGGAGTCATGCTACTCTGTCTTGTAAAGTTGCTGCGACTCAGAATTGACTAGACTGCAGTGGGGGAGTTAGTTAATAATGTTTCAGTGCTTATTCATTAAGTTCAACAAGCCTATCATATAATAGAATTAGAATACCAAAAGCTAAGAACACACCTATCTGAAACTGAAAGAACTCAAGAAAAAAATTCAAGCTTCGAGTTGCAATTTTCTACAGGAAAGACTCTAGAGGCAAAATCTTGAATGATGCAGGAAGCATCAAGACAAGATGGAAAGTGCGCAGAGCCACTGTACCGAGAAGAACTTGTGAACAGTCCGTGTCAGGAAGCAGTATATGAGCAAGAAGCAAGGGTGCTGAAGGAAGAAGTCCAAACTGCACTGAATGCATTAGCCAAAAAGCAAGGCTCTAAGAATTGATGGACTACCCATTGATATGTTTCAGAAAGCTGAAGCAGCACTGGAAGCGCTCACTGGTCTATGCCAGGAAACTTGGAGGACAGCTAGTTGGCCAACTGACTGGAAGAGATCCACAGCTGTGCTCATTCAAAAGAAAGGTGACCCAACAGAATGTTCAAACTATAGAACGATATCATTGATAACACACACTATAGAATGATATCATTGATATCGCACACAATTACTTAAGATCATCTAGCAATGGTTGCAGCAGTACATTGGCAAGGCACTGCCAGAAGTTCAGGCTGGATGCAGAAGAGGATGTGGAACAAGTGATGTCATTGAGAATACAGGAAAGATGTTTACTTGTGTTTCATTGACTATGCCAAGACATTCGCGTGTGGGGACCATAATAAACTGGGTATCACCTTGAGAAGAATGGGAATTCCAGAACACTTCACTCATGTAGAACTTGTGCATGGATCAAGAGGCAGATGTGTGAACAGAACAAGGGAATACTGCATGGTTTAAAATCAGGAAAGGGGTGTGTGTCTGGGTTGTAGCCTCTCATCATACCTGTTCAATCTGTGTGCTGAGCAAATTATCAGAAAAGCTGGATTATCTAAAGAAGAATGTGGCATCAGGATTGGAGGAAGGCTTATTAGCAACTTGTGATATGCAGATGACACAACCTTGCTTGCTGAAAATGAGTACTGGAAACATGTGCTGATGAAGATCAAGGATTGTAGCCTTATGTATAGATTACACCTCAATATAAGGAAGACCACAATCCTCACAAGTAGACCAGTAGGTCCCATCATGAAAGAGAAAAGCTTGAAGTTGTCAAGGATTTTTGTGTTACTTGGAGCCACAATCAATGCTCATGGAAGCAGCAGTCAAGAGATCCAAAGACGTACTGCATTAGATAAATCTAGTGCACAAGACCTCTGTAGAGTATTGAAGAGCAAGGATGTTACTTTGAGGACTAAGTTGCACCTGACCCAAGCCATGGTGTCCTCCATTGCTCCATATACAATTGAAAGGTGGACATTGGAGATGGAAGATCCCATAAGAAGAGATGCATTTGAATGATGGTGCTGGAGAAGACGATTGAAAGCACCGTGGGCTGCCTTAGAGGAAAGGATGGCAAGACTTCATCTTACATGCTTCGCACATGTTGTCAGGAGAGACCAGTTTCTGGCGAAGGAGGTCATGTTGGTGGAGTGGACGGGCAGCGTCCTTGAGATAGATTGACACATGACTGAGTCGATGAGCTGGGGCATAGGGACAATAATGAGGACGGCACAGGACCGTGCAATGCGTCCTTCTGTGGCGCACTGACTCGATGGCACCTAACAACAACACATAATATGTTAATAGGAGAACTCGAGTCTTGCCTATCGCCACCACTTGTTCGGCAGATCTAAAGCTAATGTAAAAATAGTATATTTTTAAAGCAATCCTGAACTATGAAAACAAATAATTGCAAGAATTAATAAATTTTATATAATAGACAAACTTTTCAAGCTTGATAAGTGAGAGAGAAGTCAGCAAAAAATAATGGAGGCAGAGGAAAACACTCAAAGGATTGTGTGGCAGTTACATAATCTCCTGTCAACTTATATGGTACCTGGGCAGTGGGGCCCTAGAGAAACAGATTATGAAGATGGAGGGTGGATGCTTGTTCGACCTCTGCCTCATGGTCGTTTTTCTTCTCTGGCTAGCCAGAGGTCAGATATGGCCATGCAGTTTACTGGGTTTACTGTTCTCTGAAAAGAATATGGAAAGTTAAAAGTTGTGATTATTTTGTTTGGTTTTTGTCTGTGGTTATTCCTCTTTGAAATGGCGAAAATAAATGTGATTAGTGTATAGTTTGAGCTCAGAGGGTGAAATCGCCCTTTGAATTTCTCAGAGACTGTGCTGCTTAGCGAAACCGGCTGGCAGAAGGTCAAAATGACCGACAGAAAGGCTGGCCCTGGCTTGAGGCGATGCAGTCCGAGGTTTAAGGCCATATTTCTTATCAATGGAATAGTTTAAATAAGGATTAAGATAAGATAAATAAGGATTGAACTTCACTGTTTTAAGAATTGAGTTTAGGATCTGGCTGGACTAGGTTTATACTGTTTTCTTTTGACTATTGCTATTAATATAATGATTGATAGAAATTATTGGGAAGTATTAAAATTGGGAGCTTGTAAATCCACTTGTCTCCAGCCATTAAAACTGGATCTTTAAATGGATTTAGGACTCACCTGCAAAGAATGATCTGAAAAGATAAGCTCTGCCCAGTGTCTTGAGTGCTCAGACATTCGAAGGTGAAGAGATTTGTCCAGGGGCGGTTGACAGGCTGAAGTAAAAGAGGGACTGCTTGGGCTTTTGAATTTTGAACTAACGGTTTTGTCAGAAGGTGGAAAAAATTTTGGAGCTATGGAGAAACTCTCCTTTCTAGGACTGAACATGATAGGGAGCCTATGGCAGCCTGAAATGCTTGCTAGGTGACCACCTGGATCCACTTGTTGGGTGAAAGTGGGAGAAAGGCAGCACTAGAGAGACAGGTTGGATCTGGTCACTGACACCCACAGACTAGAGGAGAAGGCTGTTCTGAAGTTTACAGATTTATGTGGAACCTGAGCCTATGGCATGACCTAGCCCAAGGGGGCTGGGGTTGTTGAGAATTTGTGATGGGGGCATGGTTTAAAGGCAAGCAGACTAAGTGGAGGCTAAGGCTAAGGCTGGTGAGGCTAAGTGAAGCAGCCCACATTGAGTTGACCAGAACCCAACCAGATGGAGAAGCTATTTGAGGGTGTGAATTGGTGCATATTGCTGCTGACGTTGACTTTGTTTATGAATGCAGACTCACAAGGTTCCAACTGGAATGAAGATTCTTCACCTCAATGACTATGATTGTCTCCTCAGAGCACTGGGTTGATGTAAGTGGACAATATAGAAATTGGATACCCAAAATTGGGCAGATAAAAGCATTAAGTGGATGGCTTACAAACTTTCATAGGTGGGGAATATATTCACAGGCTAAAGGTGTAGGTGTTACTTAACTGCAATTGTTAGGCATAGACTATTGTGCTGTTCACTCATAGACTATTATGTTTAAATGAGGCTTTGACACATTTTGAGTTGCATGCATTTTAATTTTATCTTGTGAGGTATAAATATAATTTTCTCATTATTTTGTTAAAAATTATGTCTAACTAAAGAGTTGTGTATAAGTGTCAAATTGACAAGGGGTGGTCTGTGGCAATTACATACACTCCTGTCAACTTGCAAAGGGGTGGAGTCTAGCCTGTCAATCAGGTTGCAGCTTGAAGATCTCGTTTGGAGGTGCCACAGAGGTAATTATCTCACTGGAGGCCAGATACACTCACTCTCTCTCTCTCTGCTTGATTCCCTGTGAGACATTCCTGAAGACAGATCTGATGGAGCTACGCTGATCCAGCCAGAGCCCTGGAGCTGTGGAAGAGCCATGTGGAGACCCACGCCAGCACTGAGATGCTTCCACCGCCACTGGATCCACAAGACTTTCCACCTACTGGCCTGTGATCTTCCTGCATTCCGTGTCATTGCATGTGTTGTGTGAGTCTGATGAGGAATTATAGACCATATGGGCTAATATTGGACTTATGGACTTGATCTGGCCTGGGCTGGGATGTTTTCTTAATATACAATTATGCTTTATATAAATCTCTTATATACATATGAGTGTCTGTGAATTTGTTTCTCTAGTCTACCCAGACTAACACATTACCCTTCAGGCTTGTAACGGAATTCACCCTCGTGGTTCGATTTTCAGCTAAACAATAGAGAGGTCTATAAGGGGAACACTGTCATTAAGGAAGTATAAACTTCTTACAATAGTTAACCATTGAGATCCAAAGGGAAGCATTTACTCAAGAAGAAAGTCCAGAAGGGTAAGACAAGAAGGAGAAACAGAAATGGGAAACACAGAGAGGAAGTGGGATAAGTGAGGTTGCCAATGGGTATCACAATCAATTACATAAAACAAAATGTGGGAAAACACTCCTAAAGGCCAACAAACGATCCTTGAACTAAAAAAAAAAATGTGTATGAACAGCTGAATGGAAAACTAATTTGCTCTATAAACCTTGACCAAATTCACAATTTAAATTTTTTTTTAAAAATAGAAAATAAAAAAAATAGAAAATAGACACATTAATTGAAATAAAACACACAAAAAGACAAATACATAATTAAGTAAAAAAATTGCTACTAAGTTGTGGAAACCTCTATGAAATAAAAAATATCAAAAAAGCATAGGGGACTTCAATACACCACTCTTGAGGAATGACAGTTAACTGGAAAGAAAATCAGCAACCATACCGAAAAACTAAGCAGCGCAATCCATTTGATCTCTTAGAGAAAGACAGAACACTTCACCAGCAGCAGCACAGTGTAAATTAGCTTCCACAGTTCATGGAATGTCCTCAAGAATAGACCGTGTGTTGGGCCCCAAAGCAAGCATCAATCAACACAAAACACTGAGATGCTGCAAGCCATCTTTTCAGTTTGCTGAACGCTATAAAATCAGAAATCAATAAAAGGAAGATCAAGACTTTGAAAATTGAACAAGTCTTTAGTTTAACCTGGTGGTCTAATTATGTCAGTAATTTTGTACCCAAAGCGGTACATTGTTTTGCATACATTTTGTTGTTCTATATTGTAGGCCTGTAGTTCTTAAGAAATTACTCATTTTCATCTCTCTAGTAGACATTCCAGGTATGATCAACTTTAATACACAGTCAACATTTCCCCGAGCCACACTCGGGATTACCGCCAGGGAGGTCAAAACCACTGGGTAATTAAAGACATAAAGAGTGCCATTTAGAAATTCCTCAAAACAATGAGAGTGAAGATAGGACACACCAAAGCATTCAGAAACAGCAAAGGCAGCATTCGGAAGACAATTTTCAGCAGTAACTACATAAATCGAAAAAGAACAAAGAACCAAAATCAACACCTACAACAATTAGAACAATGTCAGCAAAACAAACCCTCAGCCACCAAAAGAAAATTGACAATAAAGAGCAGAAATAAATGAATCAGACAACTGAAAGAAATCAATCAGACAAAAAGTTGGTTCTATGAAAGAATTAATAAAATTTATAAACCACTGGTAAATTTAACAAAAATGTTTAAAAGAAAGAGAAGCAGCGAATATTATGAAGAAGAAATGTAATGGGTGACTTTTTGTGTTTTTATAATGACTCAGCCACACGAGCACTTGAATAAAGCTAGGATATGCCTTGGTGCAAAATAAAAAAAGAAAGAAAAGAAAGAAAGTCTTCTCCTCTCGACAGAAACCAGATTGGGTTGTCCTTTCACATCACTCTTCTTAATAGCATCCTCACGGTAATCAAAGAAGCTTGATATTGTCACATCAGTAGACATGTAGGCATGGATCAGAACAGAGAGTCCAGAAATACAAAGCACATACAGACGTGTGAATTTTTACAAAGGACTAAAATGCATTAAATAAGGAAGAGATGATCTTTTAAACAATTAATGCTGGAAAAATTGGATCTTCACTTGCAAAAGAATGAAACAGGGACCATACCTCACACTATATACAAAAATGAACTCAAGATGCATTAAAGACTTAAAGATAAACCTGAGTACTATAAAGATCATCAATGAAAAATAGGGACAAACTTAAGGACCCTAATACAAGGTATAAACATACTACCAAACATAATGAAAAACACCCACACTATAAAAGATAAAATAGAGAACTGGAACCTTCTATGAGTACAATATTTATGCACATCAAAAGACTTCATTTAAAAAGTAAAATGAGAACTCACAGATTGGGAAAAAATATCTGGCAATAATATAATAGACAAAATCCAGCATTTCAATACATCAAAGACTTCATCAAAAGAGTAGAAAGAGACCCCACATAGTAGGAAAACATTTTTGGAAATATATATTCAATACGGGCTAATCTTGAAAATATACAGAAAAATTCAACACTTCAATAAGCGAAACCAAAACTGGTCAGCCCCTCCTCCCTTCTCTCCCAGAGTCCGAGAATTCTCCACTCCTAGCCAGTTCGGTTCTCCCCAATTTCTTTGAGAGCACTAAGAACAACGTCCGTGCATCAGTGTTTACTAGAGCAAATCGCCTGCCACGCCTGTAACAGGAATGAGACCCAAATCGCCCTGCACCCCGGTAATCATGAAGTCCACATCTACAAGAAGAACGGGAGCCAGAGGGCAGAAAGCTTATGCGCTCACAGGCATCGACTGGCCACCCAGGGGTGACCATATTGTCACCTGGGGGGCAGACTGCAATGTCTACGTCGGGTGTCAGAGGACAGTGTCTGGAGGAGCACCCTGGTGATCCTAAGGATTAATCAAGCAGCCACGTCATGAAGTGGTCCCCTCTAGAGCACAGGCTCACTGTGGGAAGCAGAGCATGGATCATTTCCGTCTGTTACTTTAAGTCAGAACATGACTGGTGGGTGAGCGACTATTAAGAAGCTGATCGGCTCGGCCGTGGTCAGCCTGGACTAGCTGGCAGCAGGCTCCTGCCGCTTCAAGTGCAGGGTGTTCTCTGCCTACATGAAAGAAGTGGATGGAAAGCCAGCCAGGACATCATGGAGTTGGGGTCAACTGCTGCAGACTTTAGGGCAGAGACTCCAGTGGATGGGTGCATGGGGTCAGCTTTTCGACCAGTGGGAGCCACCTGACGTGGGTCAGCCATGACTGCACCGTGTCCATGGCCAATGCCTCCCAGAGCATGCAGGTTCGTGCCGCTCCTGAGTGTGTCATTTGTCTCGGATTGCTGGACCATGTTCTAGAACTACACCGACCACAGCTGCCTGGCCTCGTCTCCAAACTCGATGTTCTGCAGCAGCAGCCAGTGCAACATGCTGACCATGGAGAGCTTCTGCAACATGGGCCAGAGCACCAGCACTGAGGACCACCAGCCCGGCCCTGGAGACGCTGCACCAGCCCAGCAGCCCTCAAGTGTCTGTTTGGGAAGTGGACAAGCAAGACTGTCGTAAACGCTGCACCAATGGAGCCATAACCATCTGGGATCTCAAGACCTTAGAGCAGGCGTCCTCAAACTACGGCCCACGGGCCACATGCGGCCCACCAAGGACATTTATCCAGCCCGCTGGGTGTTTTGGACCCGTTTCTTTTTTTACTTCAAAATAAGATATGTGCAGTGTGCATAGGAATTTATCCATAGTTGTTTTTTTTTAAAAAAACTATAGTCCAGCCCTCCAACAGGTCTGAAGGACAGTGAACTGGCCCCTGTTTAAAAAGTTTGAGGACCCCTGCCTTAGAGTCTTGCATCCAGGGTCTCTGGATAATGTGAAGCTGAGCACACCCTCAGGATTGATCTAGCAGGACCAGCCTTGACCTTCAGCCTCCCTGGCCCGAAGAAACACAGAAGCCATGAAAATACCGTGTGCAGGAGGAGTTTGCTTGAATATAGCTGGTGAACGTGTGTGTGTGTGTGTGTGTGTGTGTGTGTGTGTGTGTGTGTGTGTTTAAGGCAGCAGACTTTCTTGGTTTTGTTGCTGTTTGGACTATTTCCAGTCCTGCCCAAGGTGCTTCTCTTCAAGGCATTTATATGAAAAAGTTGTTACTGACTTCCGGGGGGAGGGTGGGGGGGGGGTGGGAAGCTGAAGTATGGAGAGTGTCTGCTGGGAAGTAAAAATTTTAAACCTGAATGTGAAAAAAATAAAATAAAAACAATCCAATTTAAAAACAGAAGCCATGACTAGACAGTTCACCAAAGATCTCATCCAGGTGACCAACAAACATATTAAGAAACATTCATGATCATTAACTGTAAGAGAAATGCAAATTAAAACAATGAGATACTATCTCACATAGGCACAGATAGCAACGTTTTAGGGGACAGGGGGAAAACCGACAAACGCTGGAGAAGACATGGAGAGATTAGAACACTCACACGGTGCTGACGGGACTGCAGAATTGTACAGCCACTGTGGAAAACAGTATGGTGCTCGCTTAAACAAATTCAAGCAGGAATGCCATATGACCCAGTAATCTCTCCACTTGGTATAGACCCTTAACGAAATAACAAATATGAACACATACTCCTTCTGAAGTGGGTATATCTCTAACCTTCCTGGAAAATGCTGTGCTCTTCAATTTCCACCATGTCAAAGCCACGGTTTGGCCATCCGTGAGTGGCTCAGGTCATGTTCCTTTACATGTTCTTTGAGTTGCAATGAGCTCTGGAAGCACTGTCCTGGAAGCACTGGACTGAGGACCACAAGTGAAGGCGGCTGGCCAGAGACTCCATTGTGTTGACTGCCCAATGACCTGCCTTCTTCCCCCGCCCCCAACTATCTCAGGAAATCCCACTAGTGATTGATTTTAGAATGTACTCCTATGTTCCCGAGATCAGAACATGGTAATTGATCTGGTTGTCTTTAAATACTGTTCCTTTTGATGTTGTAACCAGGAAGCTATAATTAATCTTACTATTTTTATTTTGTTAATTGGGATGTTATAATCAATCCTGTTCTACTATCATGGCTTTGTAACAAAAGTGCCCTCTTTGATTTAAAGAATGTTTTTGTCATACCTGCTTGCTCCATAAGAAAGCCCCCAGTAAATGGGGTTTTGCCTATGTAAGCTGGCTATTATTTCGACTCGGGACTGCAAACTAAAGAATCGTTTTTAGATTCTTGTAGTCCAGGTAACTGAATAAAGTCTCTTCTAAATTTCAAGACATTATAGTGGCTGTCATTTGTTTGACCCCGCAACACAAGGTCGGTGGTTCTTCACCAGCTGTGGGAGAATGATAGGGCTATCTGCTCCCATAAAGATTTACAGCCTTGGACCAAGGGCTCAAGTAGAAAGAAAATGTTTTGGAAATGATGGCAACATTTGTACCAGTGTGCTTAACACAATTGAATGATGGATTGTTGTAAAATTAGTAAGAGCCCCCAATAAAATGATTAATTTTAAAAAATATATTTATAGCCTTGGGAACCCTATGTGGGATTGTTATGCAGCTGAATCAGCTCTGTGGCAGTGGATTTAGTTTGGGTTTGGGCTGTTTGGGGAACAAGAGGAGGAGCCAATCAGGATTGTAGGGTGGGTGCCATAAGGTTTCCCAAGGAAGTTCTCTTGGGACAGCCCTCGCGGCCCTCAAAGAGTTAGTAGGTAGGTGCCCTGTAATGATGGGAAAGTTTTCCTCCCCGCACTGTCCTGGCCTTCTCTCACCAACACAGTTTTCAGTTTTCTTAAGACTTCTTCCCAATATGCTTGTGATTATTCTGTATCCTCCAGAAAACCTGTGATGACTACCCCTTTGGAATCTGAAAAAAAGCAAAGCAAACCAGTGACACAACCTTCGGGGCTACCTTTCCGCCTGGGATGCAGCTGGCCCGGCGATCTCCTTGGAGCAAACTCTGCCATCAGACCTGCCTGTCTTCTCTGAAGGCACTCATGGCCCTCAGACCAGCGTATTCCTGAAGGAAATTGTCTGAAGCCGTGCAGCGACCGCACAGACATGTTCGCGCACATTTTGTCTGGAATAAAATGCACGTGTGAACCCTCGTGCAATCCTTTTTACTTACCTTGGTACTGTGTGATTCCAATTATATGAAATATCTAGACTAGGCCAGTTCAGAGTGGTGACAGTGGCAGAATCTAGAGAAGGTAATTCATGCATGTCGATTGTACATTTAAAATAGTTCAACAGATTTTTTATTTTATATGTGTACATGGACATGGATAGACTAAAACCAAACACACTGCCGTCAAGCCCGTGCTGACTCATAGGAACCCTATAGGACAGGGTAGAACTGCCCCTGTGCGTTTCCCAGACCCTAATCCTTTATGGGAGCAGAAAGTTCCAATTTCTCCCATCTATGTGCATGTGCATATGTATGCATATGTGTTTATATATAAAGGAGCCCCTGCAGCATAGAAGCTTACAAATTGGTTTGCTAACTGCAGGGTCCCCACAAGAGTAATTCTGCTCTGTCCTGTAGGGCCACTATGACTGAAAATGGACTCATTGGCAGTGAGATTAATCTATTTCTGGCTATCATCCTCCTCCTCACTAGTTTAAGTGGAGTTGATTCAAACATAGTGTGTCAGAGAAGAGCTGCTCCATCGTTTTCCATAGTTGATTTTTTTGGAAGTCAATCAGCAGGGCTTTCTCTGAGGGCTATTGGGGTGAACTTGAACCTCTAACCGTTCCGTTAGCAGCATGAACAGTGGGCACAATCCATAGATACATGAGTGTATGTTTTCTATATGAGGGGTCTTCAAAAATTCAATGGGAAATGGAATTAGAAGGTAATGAACTTTTCCCGTGAACCTTTTGAAGCCCCCTTGCATAAACAAACACCCCCAGCACTTCAGGCAACCCCATTGCGGCTCTCACTGGGACAGTTCTAGAAGCCCGGCCAGCTGCTCCGCTGTGCCCTTCCTTCTCACTCGGATGCTGGAATGTGTGGGACACCTGGCTGCCCAAAGGGAGGCAGAACTGCTATCTCAGTCTCTCGGGTCTACCTTGTGCCCTCTTTCTCCACTTTCCTTCCCTATTTGTGTAGTATAACAGGAGAAAATGTAGCTTAGGCTGTCCCACCAGTGGTCCCTGCTTCAATGCTGTCATCCTTCTGCCTTGGACATTGTCCTTGTTGCCCAAACTTCACAACTCCTCGGTCACTCCTCTCGGGCCCCTGGCACAGTGTTCTGGTCTCACACTGAGGCTGGCCTCCCCTGATGCTCCCTAGGCTGTACTCAAGGGTTTGGGCAGACAAGGGTTTATGGCCTGTTTTTTTCCTCCTAAAAGGAGACCTCTAATTCCACCCTCACCCCCTCACAACTAACCTGGTTCTGAACCACCAACAGGCTTGAGGTGACTCTGTCCCTCCATTTGCTTCCCTGCTTATCCTCCAGACAAGGTGCTTCGAAGTGAGGCAGCGGAAGCTGAGGGCCCACTGGTGGATCCCACCACTAACATCTTTTAAAAGCATGACGGACGTGCCATCCCAGGACCTTGGGCTCTGACTGGTGATCAACAGCCTCACCCACACAGCCTGGAGTCACCCACTCCCGGACGGCCCTCAGGTTCGGTGACTGGGCAGCTGTGGTCTCAGGACCTCACCCTTTAAGGAAAGTGGTCACTGAGAACCAGAATGCGGTGGAGAACCACCCCGGCCCCATGCGATTTCTAGGGCACTAACCTTTGGTCGTGTTGTGTCCCCCCTCCCGTGTCTCCCCTGCTTCTCCAAGCGTCTCCCAATAGACGCCCTGCACCCAGGCCTGCCTCCCTGGGAAGAGATCCCAGCAGGCCACCGCACCCCTCCCCGCACGGCCCCGGAACACCCTGCGCTCTGCTTTACGCGGCTTCTGCCGCATGGAAATTCGTCGGGTTTGACTACCGTGCCCCCACTCCCCCCACTTTCATTCGGCAAGGGGCTCCCGTGATGAGAGGGCCCTGCCGGCACCCGAACCCTTGCCGCAGGCGTTTGGGGCAGCCGGGGGAGAGAGTGGAGGGGTGGACGAGCCCCAGGGGCCCGCTGCCCCGCCCGCCCCCTCCCTCTCCCCTTCCCTCCCCCTCCTCCCCGCCGCTGCGTCCCCGCCTGGAGCTGGCGGGCGCTGCGCGCGCCACAGAGAGCCGGGGGTCCCCAGGGAGCAGGTGAACAGAGGACTTTAATAGAGTGCTACACATGTGGCTGCGCGGTGGGGGCGCGGGGCGCGGCGGGCGGGGCGCTCGGGGCCCCGGAGCCCCAGGCGCCGCTCCGGGCCCGGGCGCCCGGCGGGGCGGAGGGCGGTGGGCGGCGGCGGCGGCGCCCGGCCGGTGGGAACGAAGGTGCGCGGCGGCGTGGCGGGTGGCGGGTGGCGGGTGGCGGCGCTCACCAGGCGAAGAGCGGCTTGCTGTCCTCCTTGGAGAGCTCGCACAGGCAGTTGAGCAGCAGCAGCGAGTCGCCCAGGAACTTGGGCGGCACGATGTCGATGACCAGCTTGCGCAGCGCCGCTGGGCTGCTGTGCAGCGGGTGGGCGCGCAGGTCGGGCCGCTGCTTCAGGATGCCGTAGGTGTTGATGAGGAACTCGCTGAAGACCGGGTGCACCTCGCGGTTGTAGCCCAGCTTCTCCAGGCGCGCCGTCAGCGTCAGGTAGCGGTGCGTCAGCTCGCGCAGCTTCTTCTCGTCCACCGAGCCGTCCAGCGACTTGATGGAGGTCTAGGGACAGTGACGCGGCTCAGGAGGAGGGAGGGGGCGACAACGCCCGGGTGGGGGAGGAGGGGAGACTTCAGGGCCTGGGCGGAGGGAGGCGGATGGAGCCGGTGGTGATGGGTGGGACACACTGGAGGAGGAGCGAGGAGCAGAGAGGAAGGAGTACAGGGAACAGGACCGCACAGGACCACAGAAAAAAAAAAACAATTGCCAAGGTCCTGGGGTCAGGGTGGTCAGGGTGACCCACTCCCACCGCCAATCCCACTGTGGCCAATCCCCTGCCCTCATGGTGATGAAGAAACAGACCCAGGATGGACCCCCACCAGCCAGGCCGTCTCCCAGTTTCTCCTCCAGCCCCCAAATCCGGAGGGAGACATGGAGTCCGCATCTCTAGAGGCCCCAAAGAGGCAACTTGACGCCGAGAGCCCCATCACAAAGCGCCCCTCGCTTTGGTCCCGCCACCCCCTCTAGAAGCAATTTACGCTCAGGCAGGCAGGAGCAGGGCCCGGTTTCCAGGAGCGCCCAGGACACCAGCGACCCTCCCACAGCGGGCGCAGCGCGAGGACCTCCGGCTTGGTCCCTCACCTGCTTGATCTTCTCCGGGATGTTGGACACCGTGAAGCCGTACAACCGAGTCACTCCCGGGAACACGTAGGCCAGAATGCGCCGGTCCAGCTGGAATGCGATCTCACCGACAATGCGCCCGTCCTTCTCAGCGCCAGAGAAACTCTGGATCTCTGGTGGAGTGGGGACGGGAAGGCCCTGGGGTGAGGCCCCTGGCTCCAGGTGGTGCAGGGCACACATGCAGGGTTCACCGCTCTCTCCCGTGTCCAGAAAGGGAACAGCCTCCCAAGTCTCGGCCTGGCCTAGGGGAGCCCTGAAAAACCACTGCCCCTCACAGGATCACAACCAGCTGACTTCCCAGAGGGCCTTGATGTGATGAGCCTTCGCAGCCCCAGGAGGCCCTGGGAGGGTCGAGTGCTTGCTGATGGCTGCCTCCTCTTGTCCCCTTGAGCCTGCCCACCTCTGGCCCCTCAAGCCTCTCACTACTCAAGGCACTGCCACCCCCCACCTAGACCCAAAAGGCACTGGAGTCGTTCCTAAGCTACCTAGTACACACTAAAACGAGGAAAACGTTTCTACCCACTGACAACTAAGGCCCCTCTTATTGGGTGGTGCACCTCAAATTGAGACTCAGCACAGGAAGGAGAACACTGCCACTGGTCAGACCACTGTGCAAGGGAGAGCAGGGGGCACTCTGATGGGGCTCATATGGACCCTCCAGCGTGACCACCTGCCTGGGAAACAAAGAGCACAGGGGACACTGGCCCCAGCGTGGGGGTCTTTCCATGAGGGCCCAATGTCTCTCGGTACTGTGGGAGAAATGGGAGACATTTGAGAACATGCTCCTTTCTAAAACATTTCCTAAAACCCAAGAAACACCAATGTGGTGGGACATGAAAATTTCTTAAACACCTGGGGATTAGTATCATAGTCTCAAGGAACACCAACATCAATGGTTCACAATGTTCTGCATGCCGCTTGGGTGTGTAGCAACTGAGGTCTTAAGAGCACATGCACAACCATCTACGGTGCAACCAGTGGGGCGTCTCCCCAGGCAGAGGGGAGAAGATGATGAAAATTGAAAGATACATGGAAACAATTAGTCAAATGAACGAATGGACCACCCAAACATCCATCTCCACAGCCTGAGACCAGAAGAACTAGATGGTGCCCGACTATCATACCACCAACTGCTCTGAGAAAGATGGCATTAGGAGGTCCAGGACTGAGTGGGGGAGCAATGTGGGAGAAAACTCAGCATCATAAAAAGGCCAGGCTGACTCGTGGATCCCCAAACACTGACCCTGGCCCTTCAGGTCTGGAACTGAATTCACCTTGACCTTAGAATAATCAACCATTTAAGATACAAAGGGAGCATTACCCAATGACAAAGAAATTAAGAAAGGGGAAGAGATGGAAGCAGGAAGCACAGGGGGGATGTGGAATACACGAGAGTCCATTGAGGGGATTGCAGTGGGTGAGCTGAATTAGTGTGTGTACGAATTGCTGAATACAGAAAAATGATCTGCTCTGTAAACCAGCACCTAATTCACAAAAGAAAGTTTAATAAGCAAATGAATTAGTAAAGCTCCAGACACTTCCAAACAAGAGACACGAGTTGAACCTTCTAAGGATGTGAGTGGGTAGGATCCCTCGGATCCACTCCCACTGGTGCCCAGGGCTTCCTACTTTCCCCAAGACCGACCCCACATCTTGTCATAGTGGAGAGTCAGGCCCCTACCATTCAGGACAGCCCACCATGGTCCTGTAACACAGAGGTGTCACTCCCATACCTGAAGTATGGTAGGGCTCCTGCCACCCATCCACGGCCAGCTGTGGAACCAGGCACCAGGGTAAGCTTTACCTGTGACCTAGACCATTGTTTACTATTGAAGGTTGGTTCACCTTTGAGTAAACATTCTCAACTGCCAGCCCCAAGCCAGGTGCCAGGGTGTCAGTGACCCAGACAGATTGTGCCCATGAATAAGCATAAACAGCTGTGTACCTGCTGGTAATGGTGACAAGGCTGGTAAGTGTCATGGGGTGAGACTGCCGGGTCAAGGCTCCGATGGCAGAAGAGCAGGGTCTGGCTGGATATGTAGCAAGGGCATGGTAAGGCAGCAATTGGCCACGCCAGGAGGCATTCCCCATAGCACTAGCTCTTTCTAAAGGCAAATCCTAGAGACGTGTTCAAACCAGTGCTTTCTAGCGTGCTCTGCTAGCCCAGTCCCTGGCTCAAGACAGATGCACAGTCAGTGGACTTGGTTGGGACCATGGCGCCCTGCTCTCCTGCCCAGAGTCTCCAGCATGCAAAGCCCCGTCCTCCCAAGGGCATGCCCCGCCATAGAACTGCTGTGGAAAACAGCAGGGGTATGACCCAACTTGATCCCATTCAAGCTAGGCCATGCCCATGGGCTCACGCATAGAAACCGTTGTGAGGATGGTGCAGGACCAGCCGGCCTTTTGTGCTGTAGTGCGTTCTCCAAAAACCCTGCCACCGAGTCGATGCTAACTCAAAGCGGCCCTGTAGGACCCGGTAGGACCTCGCCTGTGAGTTTCTGAGACTACTGTTTATGGGAGTAGAAAGCCCTGCCTTTCTCCTGCGAAGCGGCTGGTGGCTTCAAACTGCGGACCTGGCGGACTACAGCCCAATTTGAAACCACTCTGCCACCAGGGGTCCTTCTGTCCTGGCAGGGGTCGTTTGAGGTCAGCACCAATTCGATGGCACCTTAAACAACATGGGCAACAGTGACCTCAGGTGTGCTGCATTGCCTTGACTCTCTAGCAGGAGAAGGGGGCAGAGAACTGGAGGGAGACATTCTCTCCCTGATGCGGGGACCAGTTCAGCTCAGGCCTGGACTCTCTCTGCTCATTGGCCTGGGACGTGAATAACTAACGGTGTTATCAGACGGGGCACATTAGAAAGAAAGTTAATGGAGATGTGGTTAGGTTAAAATAGCATTCCTTACCCTTTACTCTCCCTTTTTAAATTGTTCTGCCTTTTAGTATTTTCTGCTTTCTTCTCCATTTGGGTTTTTCTCTGTTTTAATTATTGTTTATGTTGGAGTATTTTTGCTTTTGTTCTTGTTTTTTTGGGGGGGCAGGTTGGGCTTTTTCTTAGGGAGGGGGCAGTATTTTTTTCTCTATCTGAAGTCCAGGCTAGATGAATCTATAGAAACAGTAACTAGATTAATAATTTCTTAAGGTTATGGCAGAGGTGGTTAGGGGAGAAATGGGGAGTTAATAACAATGAGTAGAAGAAAGAAGAAAATGTTTTAAAATTGATTGTGGTGGTGACTGTACAACTCTTTAATATGATCAAACCCTTGAATTGGTTACACACACAATCAAGGATCAACTGTGGAACAGATCGTGAATTGCTCATGTGTGTGTTCAGGATGAAGCTGAAGAAAATTGAAACAAGTCCTCAAGAGCCAAAATAGAGCCCAGAGTACATCTCATCTCAAGAATGGATTTGATGTATGCAACACTAATGACTAGATGAGCTGTGGGATCACGTCAAGAACCACATACATGCAGAAAGAAAGAGGTCATTTAAAGGACAAGAAACAAACGACCAAAGTGGATGTCAGAACAGGCTCTGGAGCTTGCTCTTGATCACTGTAGCTGACACAAAACAAATGATGACATCCACAGGGCTAAACGAGAAATGTCTCAAGGCAGCACAAGAGGACAAGGTACAGCATTACAATGGCTCGCGCAAAGACCTGGAGCCAGAAAGCAAAAGGGAGACCAGACTGAGTATATGTTGAACTGAAAGAACTCAAGATCAAATTCAAGCCTCAAGTGGCAATACTGAAGGATCCTATGGGCAAAATATTGAACACTGCAGTGAGCATCAAAAGAAGGTGGGAGGAACAGAGTCTTTGTCCAATCATTTCTAAGTGCCATAATATGATCAAGAACTGATGGTACTGAAGAAAGAAGTCCAAGCTACGTGGAAGACACTAGCAAAAACCAAAGCTTCAGGAATGACGGAATACCAACTGAAGCGCTCCAGCAAGCTGATGAAGCACTGGGAGCACTTGTCCATGCCAAGAAAATGGGAAGACATGGCCAGCCCACTGGAATAGATGTGTATTTGTGTCCATTCCAAAGCAGGTGACCCAGCAAAAGAGAGGAACGATCAAACGGTATCATTAATATCACATGCAAGTCAAGTTCTGCTGAAGATAATTCCAAAATGATTGCAGGAACACACCAACAGGGAGCTTTCAGAAATCCAAGCCAGATTCAGAAGAGGACGTGGAATGAGTGATGCCATTGCGGGTGTCACATGGCGCTTAACTGAAGGCAGAGAGGACCTGCAAGATGTGTTGTAAAGACTGCAAACACACGCAACCCTGTAGAGCCTACGTTGTGAAGACTGGGAGTGCTGGAACACTGCGTTTCCCCGCGCAGGACTCAGGCCGTCCTTGAAGCGGAACAAGCGTGTGCCTTAAAATCAGGAAAGCCTTGCGTCGCTGCTGTATACTTTCACCATACTTACTGAAGCTGTGTGTTGAGCATATCATCTGAGAAGCTGATCTACATAAAGAAGCACGTGGCTTCAGGATTAGAGGAAGTTTCATTGACAACCTGAGAAACGCAGGTGGCACAACCTTGCTGCCTGAAAGCGAAGCAGACTTGAAGCACTTCCAAACAAAGACTGCAGCCTTCAGTAAGGATCACACCTCGTGCAAAAAAAAACAAACAAGCCCTCAGCACTGGACCGGTAGACAACGTCAGAATGCACAGAGAAAAGACTGAAGTTGTCCAGGATTTCTTTTCCCTTGGATCCACAATCAACAGCCATGGAAGCATCAATCAAACTAAACAAGAACAAGCAAAGGTTGAATCACATTGGGCAAGTCTGTTGCCTGAGACTCTTGTAACGTGCGACACGGAAGAGATGTCACTTTGAGGACAGAGAGGCACCTGACGGAAGCCCTGTGAACGCTGGACAGTGAATATGGCAAATGAGAGGGTTGATACATTTGAATGATGATGTTGGCAAAGAATATTGACTATGCCACTGACGGCCAGAACAACAGACAATCTGTCTGGAAAGAAACCGTCAGAATGAGCTCCTTGGAAGCAAGGACGCACGCCTTGGTTTCACATTCTCGGCTATGTTATCAGGAAAGATCAATCCCTGGAGAAGGGCGCTATGTTGGGAGAGGGTCAGCAAAAGACGACGAAGACCCTCCATGAGACGGGATGACGTAGTGGCCGCAACACCAGACCCAAACCTAATTGTAAGTAACTGTAAGGGTGACACGGGGCAGGGAGTGGTTTGTGCTACTGTACACAAGGTCAAAAAGCGTTGGAGCTGACTGGACGGCGCCCAACAACAACATACCCAAGAAGGACCTTTTATCTAGAATATGTGTATAAAGCATGTGACAACTCAATAGGAAGATAAGTCCATTTTTAAGTGGACAAAAGATTCCAGCAGGCATTTCTCCAAAGAAGATAGTCTAGATGGCAAATAAACGCATGAGAAGATACTCGGCATCATGATTCACCAGAGGAAAGCAGATGTAAACCACAGTGGGATCCCATGACAGAGCTTTCAGGATGGCTCAGTTCAATACCCAGCATTGACAAGAGATGCTGCCACTGACTGGCCTTCTCCCACATTGCTGGTTCTCCCGCTTCGCTTAAACCAAAGCTGACCTTCGTCAGAGTGAACACTGCGCCAGCCTCACCACTGACGGGATGCGCCTTAGCACGCCCCTTCTCATCTCCTGGAGGACAGGCCAGAAGACCGCACGATCCTCTTCTTTCACATTCTCTGTGGTCCGGGATCAGTTGCTCCATAAAGAAGCTGGGCAGATGCTCTGGCTCCCTCTTGTGGTGATCAGTGGAGAGTGCCGCCACCAGGCACCTTGCTCAAGAGACTTGGCTCTTGCAAGCATGGCTTCAGACACAATGATGCCCACCCAAGGCAGGCTGAGACCAGCTCCTGGGACCGACACTGCTCCCTCCAACATCATCTCCTCCCCCCAGATGCCCACATGCATCTCCTCCTCCCACGTCTTACATGGTGGGAAGGATGGCCCTGCGGCCACGGTCTTCGCCTCCACAGTGGCCTGGGGAGGAGAATGAGGATGAACGCCAGGCACCCCCCCCCCCTGCCTCTCTGATAGGCTGGCTCCTCCTGCCCAGGAGTCACAAGCATTGCACAAGGAGACTGGGCCTCACCTGGGAGGGCACCAAGCATTAAAATGACGAAATGGCCACAAGCACAGGCTTTCAGAACACTCAGAGTTGGTCTTCTCACTGGACCCCCCCCCCCCCAATGAGGGACAGGCCACTGCATGGTGACAACCCCCTCCTCCCAGCCCAGCATTGACGAGCAGAGCAGGCTGGACGGGGCCTGTGGATCTGGAGGAGCAAATGCCCTAAATCTCAGAGTGTAAGAAACTACAGCAGCCTGCCAGAGACTGACGCCCCAACAAACACACAATTCAAAGCCAAACGTTCCTTGGAGACCATCAGTTACCCCTCCCAGGGAAACCGAGGCTCCAGAATCAGTCTGACCCGTCTGAGTTTTCCCAGCCCCCTGGGAAGGATGTCGGTCCAGTCCTAGCACTTAACTAGCTCCTCCTGCTCTGTGATGCTGGATGGGGGAACAGGGCCCATACCAGTGCCCAGACACACCCTCCCCACCAAAGGCAACCTATACCTGGCACCCCACACCTGTCCCTTCACATGGCCCACACCCCATGCCCCTAGGCCTTGTACCCTGCAGCCTCCATCCCTGTCCCATGCCCTCATTCTGGGCCCACGCCCCCTACCTTTCATCTTACAATGCGCCCTGTG
Source organism: Tenrec ecaudatus (assembly GCF_050624435.1). Lineage (NCBI taxonomy): Eukaryota > Metazoa > Chordata > Mammalia > Afrosoricida > Tenrecidae > Tenrec > Tenrec ecaudatus. Next base: position 206,590,982 of record NC_134531.1, on the reverse strand, counting down.
CTCCCTGTCCTGTGGTGTATGCCTCATGCCTCCCTCCTTGTGCCCTGCATCCTGTGTGCCCCCCCTCCCTGAGCCCCCACACCTCCTGTGCCCCGCAGTGCCTGCTGTACCGCTGAGGTAGTAGCTCCTCCGTGTCTTGTCCCCAGAGGTCAGGCTGCTCTCTGAGAAGCACACCTTCTTGGGCCGTACCATCTCTCTGGGTTCCAGCAGGGTCTTGTCAGCCAGGGCATCCTGCAAAGGGCCCAGGAGCGGGGACAGCTTCCTGTCCATGCTGCGGGACGAGTGCAGCTCCGAGGGGCCCAGGAAGGCCTTGAAGGGCGCCGAGGCCGTAGCCGCACAGCCGGGGGAGACTTCCTCCTCACTGGAGAGGTTGACATGCGAGCACAGCAGGTCCTCCAGGGACGATGCCTGCAGCTGGGATGGGGTGTCAGGCACACTGACGAACCTCCCATACTCCGGAGCTGGGACAGGGAAGAAAGAGGGATCAGGATGTGTCCTCGGCCCTTCACTCAGAGAAGTCAGCAGCCCGAGTCCTTCTTAGGCACCTCCCCAGTCCTCAGGCCCTTCCTCCTGAGTCATGTCTCCTGACCCCAGGCTGCTCATCCTGCCCACCTGGAAGCCACCTGCCTGTGGTTGAGGGGCACAATGGGTGCGCAGGCCTGGGTCTCCTACTGCTCACCTGCCATCCACACCCACTCCCTGGTCAGGGACCTTCGGTGTACTTTAAATTCCACATAAACACTGTCTTTGTACACACGTTATTCCACCACACTCCTTCATGCCACCGCCTGTTTTGGCTTCTTGTTTGGGGGGTTCATCCATGTTGAACTATCTGGTGACTGACTCATGTAACCACTCTGGGCCACGTGTGTGTACACAACCACTCTGACCCACATCTTCACATGCACATATACATACATACATGCGTACATACTCTCACACTGTCGCACTCACCACCACACTTTTTTTCCCACACTCTTACACACATGCACACAGCCATTTCTACCCAGGTGTCGCCATCAGCATCCTCAGGCTTGCCTTCTTACTCACAGGTAAGCTACTCACGGTCTACACCTGGGCTTAGTGTGTATGCTGTATAATTTCCTTTGCTTTCAACATGGAGGGGCGTTCCACCCCCACTAGCACTGCAGGGAAGTCCCCCATCCACCTCCTCACCAGCCATTGATGTGGTCAGCCTAGAATGACAGGTGTCATGTGGTGCTTTGTTGTTATGTTAATGTTTCTAATCCCTAGTGAAGTTGACCGTCTTCTCAGAAGCTCATTGGCTCCTTGGATTTCCTTTCTGTGAATGAGCTATGCCTCCTCTTTGGGTGAGTGGTCGTTGTGACGGTGCGTTATTGACTTGGCTCCAATTCATAATGGCCCTATATGGCAGAGTAGAACTGGCTCATGGGGTTTCCCAGGCAGTATTATTTATGACAAACAGCAGAGTACTAGGTCCTAGTTGGGTGTTGTTATTGTTGCTAGGTGCCATTGGGTCAGTTCCAACCCACAGCGACCCGTGCACAGCAGAAGGACACACTGCTGGGTCTGGCCACATCTTGCTTTGTCTGAGCCCACTGTTGCCGCCACGGGTCAGTCCATCTCCTAAGGTCTTCTACTTTGCCACTGACCCTCTTGATTAGGAAGTTTTATCTTAATTCTTTGCGGTAGGTAGTTCATTATGCATTCTGAATTCTGCTTCCTCGTTAAGTAGATGTGTTGAAAGTATTTATTCCAGCTGTGGTTGGCATATATTTTACCTTGTTTATCTCTGACTGCCTTGATAGTGCCATCATATAGAATTTTTATTTTACACAGTCAAAATAAATTTAATCATTCTGTGATGGTTTATGGAATTTTTTCTAAACTCATACACCACAAACGTGTTTCCTTAGCAGTAAACAATTATATAGCTAAGAAACAATGTATTTTTAAGGAGCTATATCAAAATAATAATGTTCTAAAACATGCCTATGTGGAGCCAACTTACCTGCACCAGCAATGACTTGTGAGCAAACAGTTTTTGAAAGAAGCAAAAGTCATCGTTGATGGCCACAGTAAGGAACAGGCATCAGCCACACAGACAGACCGCTCAGTCAGCGCTGGCCTGCACGCTACAACCTCCAACCCAGAGTCAGCCTCTTACTGGCTGAATATTTTATAAGAAGTTACGATATTTGAGGCACAATTGCCAGATCAATGAAGTAAAACTGGGGAAATTTATTATTGAAGAATATCAAATATTAAAAACTATAAAATTATCATATACCCAAGACTGCATTTAGAGTAAAATTGAATTAAATGCTTTAATTATTTTTTTAGTTGGACAAGATATGTGGAAAAAATCTTTAAAAGATGTGCAATTTAAAAAATAATAAAAGTGGCAGCAGACCTGGCAAAATCCAACACTCACTCCTGATAAAACCTCAACACAGTAGTAATGGAAGGGCAGTTCCTCAACACAAATGCATATACAAAACCAGTGGCCAACATTGTTCTCAACGAGAGCAGCTGAAAACATTACCCTTGAGAATGAGGACAAGGATGAACTTGATCACCAACCTATTCAATTGTGTGCTAGAAGTCTTACCCGGGGGTATTAGGCAAGAGGGAAGTAAAGAAATCCTAATTGGCACAAATACACACCAAAAAGCAGAGCTCCCTCTATTTGCAAATGATATGATCTTATTCATAGAAAATCCCAAAGATTAAAAAAGAGAAAATCCCAAAGATTCCGCAAGAACTAATTGAAAGATCAGCAAAGTGTCAGGGTCCAAGATCAATATACAAAAAAATCAGTCAGATTCTTTATACTCATAGAGCTCTGAAAATGAAATTAGTAAACCACTACCATCCACAATAGCTACCTAAATGATTAAATACTTAGAAATTAATATAACCAGAGAAACAAAGTCCAGTGCAAAAAAATAAAACAACACTGCAAGAAATCAGGAGATCCACATAAATGCAAGAACATACTATGTTCAGGGATAGGAAGATTTAGCATTCTGAACTGTGTGAACATTGAGAATCCAAAGCAATCTATAGGAATAATGCAATCCCAATTTCAGTAGCATTCTTTAAAGAGGTGGGCAAACTAATCATCGCCTTATCTGGAAAGAGATCCCCAACGAGCCAAAGGTGACTGAGGAGGGACTGAGGAGTCGGCCTCTTACTCCTTGATCGGAAAATCTGCTCCTGAGTCACGGAAGTCACAATGGCCTGCTACTAGTCTCTTTAACAAGTGCTTCTGGCAAAAGAATGAGATAGGACCCACACCTACACCATCTACAAAAATGAATTCAAAATGGATCTAAGATCTAAATGTAAAACCAACACTCTAAAGATCATCAATGAAAAAATAGGGTCAAACTCGGGAGCCCTGACACAAGGCATAAATGCACTATCAAACAAAATAGAAAGCCCACGAGCAAAAGACCATCTAGATAGCTGGGACCTCCTAAAAATGAGAAACTCACATGCATCCACAGATTTCGCCAGAAGAGAACCCACAAGCTTGGGGAAAGAGTTTTTGGAAATAACATATAGGACAAAGATCTAGTGTCTAAAATGTATAGAAAATGTCAACACTTTAACAAGAAAATGACAGATAAGCCAATTAAAAAATGGGCAGAGGACATCGGTAGATATTTCATCAACAAAGACCAACAAATATATGAAGAAATGGGATCATTAGCCATTCAAGAGATGCACATCAAAACAAAGTTGAGACAACACTTCACGCCAACATTAATAACAAAGTTTTAAAAAACAGAGAACAACAAATACTGGCAAGAATGCAGAAAGACTGGAACCCTGAAACACTGCTGGTGAGACTGTAAAACGTACAACCACTATTGTAAACAGTATGGTGCTTCTTCAAACAACTGGGACTAGAAATACCATATGATTCAGCAAACCCTCTCCTTGATAAATATCCTAGAGAGATAGAGCCGTGACATAAATAGATTTATACACACCCATGTTCATAGAAGCACTATTCACACTAGCAAAACGATGAAAACAACTAAATTCCCATCAATGGAAGAATGGATAAAATTCTTTGGTCCATAACACAACGGAATAGTAAGGAACCTTAAAAAATAACAATGAATCTGGAAACTTCCTCATAAATAGATGAAGCTGAAAGACCTAATGCTGAGTAAAATTAATCAGTCATAAAGGGACAAATATTGACCTGTAAGAGCCCCCAATAAAATGATTTATTTTTAAAAAGGGAAATGTTGTATGAAATACTATTTAAAAAGTAAATAAAATATTTTTACTCTAAAAGAAACATTCTTTTAATAGCTACTGGGTTGGGGAGGGTAAGGGAAGAAAGGAAAGTCATTGGCTTGAGGATAAACATTAATATGAGTAAAGGTGAAGGCAACATACAATAAGAGGGAAGTTTGTAAAAATATATATATGGAAGCAGGGTAAGACACCGGGAGGTTTGCAAGAGTTAAAGATAAATACTGTTGCATAGTCAGGCCTACAAGAGTAGCGATCTATAAGTAGATAGAATACCAATTAAAATGTTTCAACAAGCTGATGAAGCGCTGGAAGCACTTACTCATCTATGCCAGGGATATTGGAAGACAGCTACTTGGCCAACTGACTGGAAGAGATCCATATTTGTACCCATTCCAAAGAAAAGTGGCCCAACATGTGTTAGTCTGGGTAGACTAGAGAAAACAAATCCAGGGAGACTCATATGTGGATAAGAGAGAGTTTTATATAAAGGGTATTTACATTAAGAAAGCATCCCAATCCAATCCAGTCCAAGCTCATAAGTCTGATATTAGCCCATATGTCCAATACTAATCTATAAAATCCTCTTCTGACTCACAAAACATGCAATGAAATGACACTGAATGCAGGGTGATCACAGGCCAGTGGATAAAAAGTTTTTGGATCCAGTGGTGTTGTAAGCATCTCAGTGCTGGCAGGGGTCTCCATGTGGCTTCTCCAGCATCCAGGGCTGCATCAGGGTAGGTCCATGTGGCTTCTCCTCAGGGATGTCTCACATGGAATCAGCCTTGTCGGTAGTGAGTGTCCAAGGGAGTGAGCCTTAGAGAATCTCTCCCACCTCCAAAGAGGAAAAACCAGATTTCCCAGAATTCTCAGGAGAAAGCCATGCCCACACAGAGGCCTCATTGGCTATGATCTGATTGACAGGCTAGACTCCATCCCTTCACTCTTAATCCTCTCAAGTCCCAAATTGACACTATGTGTAACTACCACACAGCAGAATGCTCACATTATAAAACATTATCATTAATATCACATGGAAGTAAAATTTTGCTGAAGAACATTCAACAATGGTTGCAGCAGTACATCGACAGGGAGCTGCCAGAGGTTCAGGCCAGATTCAGAAGATGTGGAGAAATGGATATCATTGCTAATGCTACATTAATCTTGGCTAAAAGTAGAGAACACCAGAAAGATGTTTCCTTGTGTTTTATTGACTATGCAAAAGAATTCGACTGCAGATCAACCATGGACAGCCTTGAGGAGAATGGGAATTCCAGAACACTTTATTGAGCTCACGTGGACTATTTACATGGATCAGGAGACAGATGAGCGAACAGGACAAGAGAATGCTGCATGGTTTAAAACCAGGAAAGGTGTGCATCAGGGTTGTATCATTTCACCATACTTATTCACACTGTATCCTGAGCAAATAATCAGAGATGCTGGATTTTATAAAGAAGAATATGGCAGGGAGAAAGTCTTAATAACTTGTGATATGCAAATGATACAACCCTTCTTTTTTTTTTAACATTTTATTAGGGACTCATACAACTCTTATCACAATCCATACATATACATACATCAATTGTATAAAGCACATCCGTACATTCTTTGCCCTAATCATTTTCAAAGCATTTGCTCTCCACTTAAGCCCTTTGCATCAGGTCCTCTTTTTTTTCCCCTCCCTCCCCGCTCCCCCCTCCCTCATGAGCCCTTGATAATTTATAGATTGTTATTTTGTCATATCTTGCCCTATCCGGAGTCTCCCTTCCCCCCCTTCTCTGCCGTCCATCTCCCAGGGAGGAGGTCACATGTGGATCCTTGTAATCAGTTCCCCATTTCCAGCCCACTTACCCTCCACTCTCCCAGCATCGCCCCTCACACCCATGGTCCTGAAGGTATCGTCCACCCTGATATCCCTGTGCCTCCAGCTCCCATATGCACCAGTGGACAACCTCTGCCCTATCCAGTCCTGCAAGCTAGAATTCGGATCATGGTAGTTGGGGGGAGGGAGCATCCAGGATCTGGGGGTAAGCTGTGTTCTTCATCGGTACTACATCACACCCTGACTGACCCATCTCCTCTCCTAAACCCCTCTATGAGGGGATCTCCAGTGGCCAACAAATGGGCCTTGGGTCTCCACTCTGCACTTCCCCCTTCATTCACTATGGTATATATATATTCTTTTTTTTTTTTTGCATGATGCCTTATACCTGGTCCCTTTGGCACCTTGTGATCGCACAGGCTGGTGTGCTTCTTCCATGTGGGCTTTATTGCTTCTGAGCTAGATGGCCACTTGTTCACCTTCAAGCCTTTAAGACCCCAGACACTATCTCTTTCAATAGCCGGGCACCATCAGCTTTCTTCGCCACATTTACTTATGCACCCGTTTGTTTTCAGCAATCGTATCATGGAGGTGTGCAGCCAATGATATGATTTTTTTGTTCTTTGATGCCTTATACCTGATCCCTTTGACAGCTCGTGATCACACAGGCTGGTGTGTTCTTCCATGTGGGCTTTGTTGCTTCTGAGCTAGATGGCCGCTTGTTTATCTTCAAGCCTTTAAGACTCCAGACGTTATCTCTTTTGGTAGCCAGGCACCATCAGCTTTCTTCACCACATTTACTTGTTCACCCGCTTTGGCTTTAGCAGTGATACAACCCTTCTTGCTGAAAGTGAGGAGGACTTGAAGCACTTGCTGATGAAGATCAATGTAAAGAAGACCCAAATCCTCACAACTGGTCCAATAGTTCACATCATGATAAATGCAGAGAGGGTTGAAGTTGTCAAGGATTTTGTCTTGCTTGGCTCCACTATCAGTGCTCCGGGGAGCAACAGTCAGGTGATCAAAAACCTCATTGCATTAGGTAAATCTGTGGCACAGGACCTCTTTAAAGGGCTAAAAAGCAAGGAAATTACTTTAAAACCCGACTAAACAATAACTTAAAACATGTCAACAGCATGTTAAGGTTTTCTAGTGTATGCTGCTATCACCAGCAATGACCTATGACTTTTTATTTCTTTGCCACCTGCCTCCTCCTGCCCCCCCCCTCCATATTTCTGTCCATCGCCCCCCAATTGCTGGCCTAGGTGCCCTGTTTGTGACCTCTGTTAAAGTAGTAAACCATCACACACACAAAAGGAAAAGAAAGGCCTGACCCAACCCATGGTATTTTCCATTGCCTCACGTGCATGTGAAAGTTGGACATTGAATAAGGAAGCCCAAAGCAGAATTGGTGAATTAGAATTGCGGTGCTGGAGAAGAATATTGAAAGAACCACGGACTGCCAGGAGAGCACGCAGAGCTGTTTGGGTAGGAGTACTGCCAAAGTGCACCTTAAAGGCGAGGAAGGCAAGATTTTGTCTCACACACTTTGGACATGTAGTCAGGAGAGACCAGTCCCTGGAGAAGGGCATTCTGCTTGGTAAAGTAGAGGGGCAGAGAGAAAGAGGCAGGCCCTCAAGTAGGTAGAGGAATACAGTGACCGCAGCAATGGGCTCAAGAACAGGAACCATTATGAGACTGGTACAGGACCATGCAGTACTACGTTCTGCTGTGGCTATGGGTCAGAACCGACTTCATGGCACCTAAGAACAGCGAAAGTGCTTGGGAAGAAATGTAAGCTACAGAGATACTGGAGATCGCGTGGGAGTATACCTATGAGTCCATATAGAGTTGGCAGAGGATGTTTGTGTGTGTGCATTCACCTCTGCTGCAATTACACCCATGAATGTGGTAGAGGATACAGGGCACGACGTTGGGAACACTTCTTACCCCTAGCCAAGCAAATTGCTGTGCTTGGGAGCTCAGGCCCAAAGTTTTAGGAGACGCCAAAGTCAATTGGCATCACATAGCCCACAAAGACAATGACCTACATCCTAATTTGGTAGCGACTGAGGAGCTAAAAGCTCATGAGCAGTCACCCAAGGGAACCTATTGGTCTCTTCCCATCTGAAGGAAAGAAGAGTGAGGCAAATCAAGATGCAAACGAGGACAGTTAGTCCCACGGACCACACGAGCATCAGTCTCCACACTCCTCAGACCACGGTGCCTGGCTACCCTGCCAACTACTCTGAAAAGGATCATGGAGAACATGTGAGAGGAACTCAAAATCCTAAGTGAGACTAGGATGACTGGCCAGATAGAGACTGATGGGCTCCCAAGACTGTAGCGCTTAGTCAGCCGTCAGGTCTGTACCTGAACTCACCCGACCACCTAGAATCAAAACAAGAGCAATTGCCCAGGGACAAAGTTGAAAGGATGAGGACAGAGGAGGAATGGAACCAGGGAAGAAGCAGGATAACAGATGGTACATTGAAGGGGTTGCATTGCATAAATTGACGCAAAATGTGTGTGAATTGTTGAGTATAAAGTTGATGATCTGCTTTGTAAACTTTCACCTAATTCGTAATAAAAAGTTTTTGGTTTTGTTTTTATTAAATCATTTTATTGGGGGCTCGTACCACTCTTATCACATTCCACACATCCATCCATTGTGTCAAGCACATTTATTTGTACATTTGTTGCCATCATCATTCTCAAAACATTTGCTTTCTACTTGAGCCCCTGGTATCTGCTTCTCATTTTTCCCCTCCCTCCCCACTCCCCCACCCAATGAACCATTGATAATTTATAAATTATTATTTTGTCATATCTTACACCATCTGATGTCTCCCTTCACCCACTTTTCTGTTGTCCATCCCCCAGGGAGGAGGTTATATGCAGATCCTTGTAATCTGTTTCCCCTTTCTCCCTCACCTTCCCTCTACCCTCCCATTATCACCATCCTCATCACTGGTCCTGAAGGGATTATCTGTCCTGGATTCCCTGTGTTTCCAGTTCCCATCTGTACCAGTGTACATCTTCCAGTCCAGCCTGATTTGTGAGGTAGAATTGGGATCATGATAGTGGGGGAGGAGGAAGCATTTAAGAACTAGAGGAAAGTTGTGTGTTTCATCATTGCTACACTGCACCCTGATCGGCTCATCTCCTCCCCGAGATCCTTCTGTAAGGGGACGTCCACTTGCCTACAGATGGGCTTTGGGTCCCCACTCTGCACTCCCCCTCATTCACAATGATATGTTTTTTCGTTCTTTGATGGCTGATACCTGATCCCTTCGACACCTCATAATCTCACAGGCTGGTGTGCTTCTTCCATGTGGGCTTTGTTGTTTCTCTGCTAGATGGCCGTTTGTTTATCTTCAAGCCTTTAAGATCCCAGACATTATACCTTTTGATAGCCAGGTACCATCAGCTTTCTTCACCACATTTGCTTATGCACCCACATTGTCTTCAGAGATCCTGTCACGAAGGTGAGCATCTCAGACTGCCATATTATTAGAACACAGTGTTCTTGTGTTGAGGGAGTACTTGAGGAGGGGTCCTCATGGTGAAGAGGAAAGAGAAGCTTGACTCTGTGGTTGAGTTCTGTATCCCTGACTCTCTGCTCATCCGGAGGATCACAGGAAGGCTGATTCACCCGGTGAGTGGCCGCTCCTACCACGAGGAGTTCAACCCTCAAAAGGAGCCCATGAAAGATGACATCACTGGGGAGCCTCTGATCCGCCGATCAGATGACAACAAGAAGGCTCTGAAGATCCGCCTGGAGTCCTACCACACTCAGACCACCCCGCTCATGGACTACTACCGGAAACGGGGTATTCACTGTGCCATCTATGCCTCCCAGACCCCAGATGTCGCGTTCGCTAGCATCCTAGCAGCCTTCTCCAAAGCCACATCCTAGTAACAGAAGCCAGGCGAGACTGCACCGCTGCTCCTCACCCCTGCGTGTCCATCTGTCTCCTTAATACTAAACCTATAAATATATGTACATAGATCTATTTCCCCCTCATCGTATAAAATATGTATATGCCTTTATTTAGATCTCTATAAATGCCCTTTGCCTCCTAGTTCTTTCTTCTGTTTCTTTGTACTTTCCTCTTGTCCCACTATCATATTCATCCTTCATTTGGGTTTCAGGAATTCCTCTCGGCTACATTGTCCTTGATCCAGCCCTGCCAGGCCTCCTACACCCACCTCGCCCTCGATTTTCAGTCACTTGCTGTTCCCTTGTCCCTGGGTTTGTTAATACCCACTTCCTTTCCTCCCCCTCCCTGTCTCCCAGGTCCCCATGGAACTGTCATCCTGTTGTTCTCTCTTCCAGCTTGTTTATCCTGCCAATCCCTTCCATATAGACATGCAGCACCAACAATATGCACCAACACAAGACCGGGCACAGAGAAGCAACAATGGGAGATAAAATAGCTACAACAACATCAAAAAGGCAACAACAACAACAACAACAAACCCTATAAGTAGTCCATGGTCTATTTGTTGTCCTTTGTGAGCGTTTTCCAGTCGAATCTGATGGGGTGCCACACCCTGGTCCCACAGTCTATTTTTGGTATTCCCTGGGGACTTCATTGCTCTGCTTCCCTTGCTGCTCTGTTGCACGCCCCCAGTGTCTGACTTTGGCGTGTTGGGCTCAGGCACAATTCCCACTGTGTGTCTCTAGTGTTGTCCCCTGTGGTGCTATGGGTCAGAGAAACGTTGTGTCTCGTGGTGGGATCGGCCCTGTGGTCCTCTCTGTGCATTGGCTTCTCTGAGCAGGACTTGGTGGGCCAGGATATGCTTCACTCTTTCTTCCCAGCCCCCTCGTTGGCTCCTGTGTGCCCTGATCAGACAAGTCCCTCTCTTTGAGCTGTAGCTTCAGTGCTTTCCTCTGAAGTGAATTCTTCTGGGGGTGGGGCAGTGCTATCCACTTAGTTGGTAATAAAAAGTTCTAATATGATACCAAAGAAAATTAGTTAGAAAATAGTTCTATGGAAAATAAATAAATATTAAGAAAATAGTTCTATGGAAAGTCTTCCAAGATGGACAAAACTGTGGAAAAGCTATGCTAAAAAGGGGGGGGGGGGGGTCCTCCCCACAACTACCATGATCCGAATTCTACCTTGCAGGACTGGATAGGGCAGAGGTTGTACACTGGAGCATATGGGAGCTGGAGGCACAGGGAATCCAAGGTGGATGATACCTTCAGGACCAAGGCTGTGAGGGGCGATGCTGGGAGAGTGTAGGGTGAGTGGGTTGGAAAGGGGGAACTGATTACAACGATCCACATGTGACCTCCTCCCTGGGAGATGGATGGCAGAGAAGGGGGGGAAGGGAGACTCCGGATAGGGCAAGATATGACAAAATAACAATGTATAAATTACCAAGGGCACATGAGGGAGGGGACCTGATGCAAAGGGCTTAAGTGGAGAGCAAATGCTTTGAGAATGATTGGGGCAGGGAATGTATGGATGTGCTTTATACAATTGATGTATGTATATGTATGGATTGTGGTAAGAGTTGTATGAGCCCCTAATAAAATGTTTTTTAAAAAAGGGGGGGGGGAGCACAAACATAAAATGAGAAAAACATGTATGGAAAATAATTCTTAAATAACAAAAGACTTGTATGAAATTATACTTCATAAATTTCTTAATTTCAACAAGAGGGTAGCTCTACAGGGGAAATTCTTCGTTAAATGGCTCCACAGGAAACAAAGTCTAAAGAAATCAATAGAAAAAGGAGAAAATTTGAGAGCAAATGCCTTGAGAATGATTGGGGCAGGGAATGTATGGATGTGCTTTACACAATTGATGTATGTATATGTATGGATTGTGGTAAGAGTTGTATGAGTCCCTAATAAAATGTAAAAGAAGAAAAGAGAAAAAAATGATTAGGGCAAAGACTGTACAGATGTGTTTTATACAAATGATGTATGTATATGTATGAACTGTGAAAAGAATTGTATGAGCCCCAATAAATTGTTAAAAAAAAAAGAAAAGGAGAAAATTCTCTACTGTAAAATCATTATTTCCCCTAAGCTTACTGGCTTGAATGTTTTGTGAGTGAGTTCTTCGGAGTTCATTAACAACTCATAGTCCCTACACATATTCAAGAAGTTGAAACACTAAAAAAACCTTGAAGATGCTCAATTAGAGTTAGACATTCATCACAGTTTTGAGATATCAAACCCAACAAAGGTAGCCCCCTAGAAAGAAAACCATAACCCATCCTCACATGGGAACAAAATCCAGAAATCCACAGCGAAACCCAATCCACAGGCATCAGGCCTGAAAGAGCAAGACAGTGGGCCTGGGGTCGGGGGCGGCCCCAAAGACAAGCATGGCCTGGAGATCTCAAGAGAACCGACAGCAAAGCAAAGCTCTCCACGTCCGGAGATATCCAAGGGTGGAAATCCGAAGCCTAGAGCGCACGTGACACTAACCGAAGAGTGGTCGGTTGTAGTTACCACCCCATCGGCTATAAGGATGAGCAGGCTTGGCCAGAATCCTAGGACCGTTGGACGAGCGGCCATCAGTGTAGACGGCTGGAGATCTCCGTCTGCTGTCTGAAGTGTTGCGGGCTGGGACCAGAGGTAGCAGAAGCCGAGGCAAGGAGGCCATGGAAAGAACCGAAGAGCGGTGCGGAGACGATGGAGCTCTGACCCACAGCAGTGGGCAGGGATCCTGGCCCATGGGTCAGAGGCCAAGGCACCACCTGACTGAGAAGCTGCGGACTGGAGAGAAACTTGCCTGCAGGCTGAAGGGCGATGCTGCTGTAGCCCAGTGTTTGTCTTCTTGATGCTCTCTGTCTGGGCTTGCCGTGACCTTCTGGCCTCCGCCAGCGCTGCCTACTGAAGCAGCAGAGGTGGGGGTGGGCCCCCCCTCCCCAAAGCAAGCCAAGCTAGCCCCCTGCTGTTTGAAGGCACTTATCCCCAAGTTGGGGTCTCAGTGGGGACTTGGGTAAAGAGGATATAGGAAGGGGGTATCTCGAGCCCCAACTGTGTGGGTTTCATGTTGGTTGAGAAGTGGACATGATCACACCTGCGGGACCAGGCGTCATGTGGTGGCGAGCCCCTACGTGCTACTGCCTGGACTGTGGGCCACACAGCAATGAATCGATGCCAGGGGCAGTGGCTCCTGCAAGATGGCAGGGCTCACAAGGCCGCTTGTGCCTCCATTAGAAGCTGGGCAGGCTGGAAAGTGTTGCTCTGGTCCCATCCTGGCGGAGCAGTGTGGAGGGGGTGGAACTCCTCAGACACCAGAGGCCCTCAGGAAGCACCGGAGAGGGATTCAATCCACTGATCATGATCTGAGTCGCTCAAACACCGAGGTTCTGCGCCAGCAACCATAGCTCAAACCTTGCTTCCCATGTACACAGGGAATTACTAATCACAAAATCATAAAAGAAAAGCAAAGGGTTTCTCTATAAGACTCTAAAATGCTGAGTTACTCCTAACCACCTGGTAAACCAGGTCACTCTCCTTTCACCTCCTTCCAGGAAGTATCCTCTGACCTCTTGTCATTGACCTTGGGTGGCAACTTGACAAGATGGAAACGGGATCTCCCAGAGCTTGTGGGCTGGGCCGTATGTCATTTGCCAGGCTGACCCCTACAACTGGAGGGGAAGGGAGAGTACAGCCACTCACTACCCCACCAAGCTGAGTCCAGACAAGCCCAATCCAATGGGCCGGTGTGAGGGCCCGGACATCCTGGGTAAGTCATTGGCAACCCTTCCAGAGAGTCCTGACTGGCCTCTCGTCCATCACCAAGGGCAGGCTCACTGGTCAGATTGGAGATGAGAGCTGCGTCCTATGACGCCCACACGGTCTTACCTCCACCCCCTGGGGAACATGCCTCAGGGTAGCTGGGAGCTCTTGGGACAAGGAGTTCTCGGGCTACATGGCCACTGCTCTCCTGGCAGCTCTCACTGAGCAGCCGCTTCAGCATCTGGTTCTCCTTCAGGAGGCGCACCTGCTTCTTGAGGTCGGCATTCTCGCTCATGAGCCTGTTCATCAGCTCACTGCCCTCGGCCATGGCCGCTTATGCCTCCGCGTCACATATGGGCCAGCGTCCCCATAGAGGTGGAGATTCTACCATGGACACCCCACAACAGCCAAGTCCACGGAGTTCCAGGATGGCCACGGCCTTCCACAGCCTTGTGATGTCGCCGCCCTTAAAGCGGCGGCTGCCGCCTACCAGCACTTTCTGCTGCCCAGCCCGTGTTCAGTCACCTGCAGACAAGTCCTGACTGGCACACCCAGGACAGCCAGCTCATGAACACCCTGCAAAAGAGACGAGCATTCCAGCACCCATCCAGCACGTTCTTAACTGTTAGATTTCGCTCACGAAGCCATCTGGGCCTGGAGTTTCCTTCCAGAGAACTTCTAGATTTCTTATTCAATATCTAAATATAAGGCTACTCAAATGTTCTGTGTCTTCTCACATCCATTTTATAACAATTGTGTTTTTCAAAGAATTTTTTTTCATTTTGCATAAGTTTTGGAATATAGGCATTAAGTGGTTCAATATATTCCCTTATTATTCTTGTTTAATAGTGTTTTTAATCATTTTATTAGGGGGCTCATACAACTCTTCACAATCCATACATACATCATTTGTGTCCAGCACATTCGCACATATGTTGCCATCATCATTCTCAAAACACTTTCCTACTTGAGCCCTTGGTATCAGCTCCTCATTTTTCCCATCCCTCCCCGCTGCCCCCTCCTCCTGAACCCTTAATAATTTATCATTATTATTTTATCATATCTTACATATCTCCCTCACCCGGTTCTCCGCTATCCATCCTCCAGGGAGGAGGTTTTATGTAAACCTTGTCATCTGTTCCCCCTTTCTCCCTCACCCTCCCGATATCGCCACTCTCACCACTGATCCTGAAAGATTCATTTGTACTGGATTCCCTGTATTTCCGGTTCCTATCTGTGCCAGTGTACATTTTCCGGTCCAGCTGGTTATGTAAGGTAGAATTTGGATCGTGATAGTGGGTGGGTGTGGGGGGGAAGCATTTAAGAACTAGAGGAAAATTGTATGTTTCATCCTTGCTACACTGCACTCTGACTGGTTTGTCACCTCCCCACAGCTCCCCCTTTTTTTAGGGGCTCACTCCATAGCCCTTTTGCAAGGGGATGTCCAATTTCCCCCAGATGGGCCCTGGGTCCCCACTCTGCACTCACCCCTCATTCACACTGCCATGATTTTTTTTTTTTGGTCTTTGATACCTGATCCCTTCAATGCCTTGTCATCTCACAGGCTGGTGTGCATTTTCCATGTGGTCTTTGTTTCTCAGTTAGATGGCCCCTTGTTTATCTTCCAGCCTATGGGACCCAGATTCTATATATTTTGACAACTGGCACCATCAGCTTTCTTCAGCGCACTTGCCCATGCACTTACTTTGTCTTCAGTGTTCATGTCAGGGTAGGCTGATGTGCTTCTTCCATGTGAGCTTTGTTGTTTCTTAGCTAGATGGCCGCCTGATTGTCTTCAAACCTTTAAGACCCCTGATGCTATATCATTTGATAGCCGGGCACCATCAGCTTTGTTCACAACTTTTGCTTATGCACTCACTTTGTCCTCAGCGATCGAGTCGGGACAGGCCAGTGTGCTGCTTCCATGTGGGTTTTGTTGTCTCTCAGCTAGATGGCTGCTTGTTGATCTTCAGGTCTTTAAGACTTCAGGTGCTATATCTTGCGGTAGCTGGGCACCATCAGCTTTCTTCACCACATTTGCCTGTGCACCCATTGTCATCAGCAATCGTGCCAGGCAGATGAGCATCTCAGACTGCCGAATTGTTAGAACAAAGTGTTCTTGTGTTGAGGGAGTACTTGAGCAGGGGCCCACTGTCTATCTGTTTCCTTAATACTAACCCTATAAATATATGTACATAGATCTATTTCCCCCTCATCGTATAAAATATATTTACATCTTTATATGTCTGTATTTAAATCTCTATGACTACCCTTTGCCTCCTAGTCCTTTCCTCTGTTTCTTTATACTTTCCTCTTATCCCACTATCATGTTCTGCCTTCGTTTGAGTTTTAGGAATTCCTCTTGGTTACACCACCCTTGATCCAGCCCTGCCAGACTTCCCACACCCTCCTTGACACTGATTTTGGATCACTTGTTGTTCCCTTGTCCCTGGGCTTGTTAAAACCCTACTCCTTTCCCCCACCTCCCCTACTCCCATTCCCCCCAAAACTGTCATCCCATTGTTCTCTCTTCTGGCTTGTTTATTCCGCCTATCCCTTCCAGGTAGACATACTATATGTACTGTCACAAGACTGAGTACCACGAAGCAACAACAGAAAGTAAAACAATAGCTACAACAACACACACATCCGCATACACACATAAACATATGAATAGTACAGGGTCTGTTTGTTTTCCTTCATGGGTGCTTTCCAGTCAAGTCTGATGGGATGCCATGCCTTGGCACCACCTCTATCCCTGGGGACGTCATTGCTCTGCTTCCCCCGCTGCTCTGCTGCATGCCCCCAGAGGCTGGCTTCGGCGTGGTGAGCTCATGGCGGGCACAATTCCCACTGTGTGTCTCTAGTGTTGTCGCCAATGTTGCTATGGGTCAATGAGGAATGCTGTGTCCCATGGTGGGGCCAGCCCTGTGGTCATCTCTGTGCATTGCTGCTCTGAGCAGGAACATTGTCCTCAGGACTTGGTGGGGCAGGATGTGAGTCACTCTTTTCTTTTTTTCCCCTATGCCCCTCAGTGGCTCCTGTGTGCTCTGACCAGACCAATCCCTCTTCCCCTCTTCTTGAACTGTCCTCTGAAGTGAATTCTTCTTGGGGGGAGGGTAGTGCCTTACACTTAGTTGGTAATGGGGCCGGCCCCTCAGGCCTCTCTATCGGTTCCCTGCTTCATGTTAGTGTGTTGTGTTCTTGTCTTGGAGCTCCGGGTTGAAGTCTTGTCTCTCTTTCCCTGTGGAAACACAATCAACATCCTCCCCCTATGTGGGTGAGTGCCCTGTTCCCCCGGCTACCCATACCTTTTTCCATCCTCCCTTTTAATGGGCTACCATATGAATCCTATATGTATCCCTGAGTTTAGTCTGGCCCCTGCCATATTACCTGGGCCTCACCCCAAGGATGTATGTATACAGCATCTTCTTCCCTATGCCCCTTTTGAATTTATTAGCATATATTTCACATATCATGCAATTTAATCACTCAATATTATTAAGGATATTTGTGTGATCATCATCCCAATTAATTTATTTTCTTCTTGGACTCATTGTTCTTAGCTCCCCAGTTCCCCCCATCCCCACCCTCATCATGCCCCTATCTAGTTACTGTCTTTAATAGATCTACCTAGTCTGGATTTCATATATAGAAGATTTTCTAAGGCAAACAAAACAGACCAAAGAACCAACAACAATGAGTAGACAAAACATAGAAAAATCTCAAAGAGAAACTGAAACAACTTTAAAACCAGTCAAAGGGATGAACAAATGACAAAGTATTCCATTTTGACCGAACTACATCTGCCATAATTGACTTGGCAATGCTCTCCGTATGTAGGAAAGTGCTTCACATCCCCGACTGTAGTCAGAGGGGATTCACTGGAGACGTAATCCACATGGAGCCCCTGCAGATGGATTTTGGGATTCCACTGTCATCCTCTGCAAATTAGATGTTCACAAGAAGCTCTGATACCATTCCCTCCTTCAGATTTGGATTTTATTATTTACAATCCTGGGATCACACAGGCTGCTGTGCTTCTTCCTTAATTGATGCCTCACTTAAATGACTGCTCCTTTGAAAACAAGCCTTTAAAGACCCCAAACACTTTTATTTCTGATGGTCAGGCACTATTTGGTTTCTTCTCCACACTCTGCTGCTGCTGTTAGGTGCCATACATTCCGTTCCCACCCACAGTGCCCCTACGACAGCAGAAGGAAACGCTGCAGTCCTGTTCAGCCTCACAAGTGTTCCTCTGCCTGAGCCATTGTTGTGGCCACAGCGTCCAATCCGTCTCCATGAGGGCCTTCCTCTATTTCGCTACTCTCTCACTCCCACCCCCACTTTTTATCATTTTATTAGGGGCTCATACAACTCTTATCACAATCCATACATACATCAAGTGTGTAAGGCATATTTGTACATTCATTGCCCTCATCATTCTCAAAACATTTCCTCTCCACCTAAGCCCCTGGCATCAGCTCCTCATTTTTCCCCTCCCTCATGAACCCTTGATAATTTATAAATTATTATTTTGTCATCTCTTACACTGTACGCTGTCTCCCTTCACCCACTTTTCTGTTGTCCGTCCCCCAGGGAGGAGGTCACATGTAGAATAGGGACGATTTCCGGTTTGAAGATCAGGAACGGTGTGTGTCACCACCCTTGTTCAATCGACATGCTGAGCAAGTAAGATGAGAGGCTGGACCATCTGAGAGCACGATCTCAGGATTGGAAGATTTCTGAACAAACAGCAATGTGCAAAATGGCACCACCTTGCTTGCTGAAAGCAAGGAGGACTTGCAGTACTCTCTAATGAAAATCAGGCTACAGCTTTCAGGAGGGATTGCAACTCCATGTAGACAGCAGAAACCCTCCCAACGGGACCAGCAGACAGCATCATGATAAAAGAAGAGAGACCAGCAGTGTCGGGGCTTTCCTTTTACGGGGATTCCTAATCAATGCTCATAGAAGGAGCAAGTCAAAATGTTGGTGGCTGAAACCCATCCAGAGATGCTGGAGAAAGCAGGCTTGGTAATATAATTCCAAGTCTTAAAAATCCTTTGAGTGCTATAGCAAGGTGTGGTAAAATCAGATGGTGCCTGGCTAGCAGAAAGACTAGCATCTGGGGTTTTAAAATAAACAAACAATTAACCCAGTCTTTCTCAACTTGTGGGTCGCGACCCCTTTGGGAGTCAAACAACCCTTCCACAGGGGTTGCCCGATTGGTAACAGCAGCAAAATGAAGTAGCAACAACAATACTTTTATGGTTAAGGGATCACCACATGAGGAGCTGTATTCAAGGGTGACGGCATTAGGGTGAGAACCACTGAAAGCGAAGGTGTCAGTAAGTCCACACAGAAGAAGCACACCAGTCAGTGTGATCCAAGGACTATAAATAATGAGATCCAAGACCAGAGGAAGGAATTGTACTCGCGCTTATGTTCTGAGCATCTGGTTTGCAGACTATATAAGAAAATGAAAGCTCAAAATCCAATTGCAGAGTCCCCGGGTGGATTAAGCTTCTGGTGAATCCCTTCCGACCGCTGGCCAGGGATGTGACTAGCCTCGGTCTCAAGAGTACACTGGAAAGTAGATTATTGCAGAAAATTTAACCAGGTTAAAATTTAACCTCATTTGCCCTTTTGACTCATTTTAAATGTTTGTTTTTATTATTTTCTGCTTTATTTTGGATTGAGGGGTTTTTTTGGTGTGGTTGTTTTGTATGATTTTCCCTGTATATGAAACCCAGGACAGGTCAATCAACACAGTAGCTAGTCGTTTCTTAGGCTTACGCAGGAGAGGCTGGGGGACATGAGGAGCTAATGAATACAGAATGAAAAAAATGTTCTACAAATGATTGGGGTGATTTTACAACTCTTAAAATATATTTAAACCACTGAATTGTATGGTATGTGAATTCTATCAATAAAACTGTTAGAACAATTTTTTTAAAAAAAGAAAACTGGAATTCAGTCAGAATCAACTCACAGCAACTGACATGTAATATATCCAGTTTTCTGTCCATTTTGATTTTTATTCATCACTGGTTTTCATTGATGATGAAGGGCCTCGAAGTGTTTCTTCATTGGTCTGTTTTGCCTATGTGTATTTACTCTGTCATTGGTTTGCTGAGTTTATGGATCTGCAGGCTGTACCCTGCATCAGATTTGACTACTCTCCAGCCATACCTCCCTCAAATGTTTTTCTGCCTCTCCCCTGTTTTCTGAGTCCAATTACTGGTAGACATAAATTGGACCACCTATATTGTTTAATAAGTCAGTAGCTAGTGTTTGTTTTAATCTTCTGGCTACCTATAGGTCTTTTCAGTAATCACTTTGTCTGGGCACCTTGAGCAAAGACTCGGGTCTTCTAGCTTCCCCGTAGCTGGCACCTCAGGGAACCCAGGCTGCTGCTGCTCATGCCCCATAAAGGGCCTGGCTGTGAGCTAAGTGTGTACGTGTCCAGGGCTTTGAGAAGTGGCCTTTCTCTGCCTGTGAGAAGCATGGGTCTCTGGGACACCACCATCATCAGCCCTATGAAAGACTGGAAATAATTTGTTACCAATAATAGTCATCTTACAGAACCCGATGGGTCCATTTTTACCACCAAGGAAAATTTGTACTCTGATGTCATTCACGGTATTCCAAATGGAAAGGCCAGGCCACCAGAAATTCCTAATGGCAAGCCCAAGTGTGAGGGTCCCCCAATTAGGGAGCGGAACAAACAGAGCACAAACACCATTCCGGGCTCTCCGTAGCATTTCAGAGCTGCATCGTGGGCCTCATCTTGCTGGTCACCTTCAAGGGCTCCTTTCATGGGAGTCTCCTTTGAATGAAAACCTTTGTGAAAGGTCTACAAAAACCAACACGCGGGAATGTGCCTATGGGATGGCCCATCCCCTCCATCAGTAACATGACTATCCTAAGCCTTGGGGCTGTCTTATGATTTTGTGCCAGTCACCCCTTAGGAAGCTGAGCACTAAACTTGGGAATTCACCAACAGCAAAGCAGCCGGGCCCGCCGACATTCTGTGCTAACTCCCTTGTCATCCCACCTGACTTCTCGACCTTTCTAACCTTCATTACTTTTTAACACAAGTGAGTTACAAATAAAAAAACTATCTTCCAAGGAACAAAAATCAAACAGGTGGACCAATTAACTTATTAATTGTATTTTTAATCAAAAATAGCACAACGCATTAGTATATAAAACTTTATTATCTCAATAAAATTTAAGTTTGAAGCAATACCAAACTTAGGCTCCAGAAAGGCGTATTACTTTTTGGAATATGTTTCTATTGAAAAGCGAGTATGTCCAGTGGACAGTCCCTCACCAGGAAGGGTCTAAACCAGGTGAACACAGAAAGCTAAGGCAGAGGAACCTGCAGTCTACTATTCAAAATTGCTTCTTGATCACCAATGAAATTATTTTAATTCAAGAACCTTTAATGATTGACCCAGCATAAAGAGCTTGGACTTTTATCATGCTGGAAGAAATGTTTTCCCCAAGTAACTGGTGACGCACCCTGCTCCTCCTCCTGTTTGCTGAAGACTGTTGCCAGGGCCTTGAACTGGACACATTGGACAAGGAGTCACAGGGTTTGCGAAACCGCCCCTTGGTCATGACTGTTCCCCAGGACAAGACAGAGCCGCCCACAGCACACGTCCACACACAGGAACCTGGTGCCCGTTTAGTAAGGTTGCAGCAGTGATTCAGGTGAACATTTTCATTATGTGCAGTCTCAGTTCAAAAGCAGATTCTGTCCTGAACAAAATGTGTTCTGTACAGTGGTGTGGCAGAGAGGAGCTCCCCAGGGGCAGGTGCTGCTGCATCAGGGAAAACTATGCCCCGTCAGCGTGTGACTGGGGAGGCTCACACAGGAAGGGTGTGTGTGTGTGTGTGTGTGTGTGCAGTGCACACCGATAGGCTTCAAATGTCCCAACACAATCCCTTCTGCCAAAACCAACATCAGTTTCAAAATGTCCAAGAGGTATACATACAGTCTCTAAGAACCGGCTACATGGAGCTGACTAGCCACCTGACCACACCAGTCCAAGGTGGGGCTAGTGCAGGTTTGTACAGGGAGAGGGGACAGTAGATGGGTAGCATGAAAGAATGCCCCAAGGCAGGTAAGTACCAGGCCTATTGCGGACAGTGCTCAGGATGGCCAGGGAACCTGGTGGTGAGGGAGGCCAGAGGGCACACTGCCAAAGGCCTGGATCACTGCTAGGGCAACAGGGTGGCCAGCAGGTCCAAGTGGGAAATGATGGGATGGGGCGAGGAGGACACAGAAACAGCAGAGGGAAGGGGAGGCTGGTACAGACTGGGGAGGGTGGGAGAAGAGTCTGCTGGCACTAAGTAAGTGTAAGTGGTGGGTGGCACTAGCCTGCTCCTCACACACAGGGCAGAAGAGCATTTGAGCCCGCGGAAATATCAAGATTTGGGGCAAAGGTTCCCTCCCATCCATAAGGGGGGTGAGGTGTGGGTGCCACAGGCCAAACACCTGCCTGGATCGGAGGATGGTGCCAAGTCCTGCCTAGCTGGCAGGGGACGGGATGGGCTGTCCAACACATACCAAAGGCCCACACCATACAGTGGCCTCCCGTCCTTATTGCATGTAGTTACCTCCCGTCCTTATTGCATGTCTTATTATGGGTACTGTACAGCCTGGAGGCTAGGCTACTGAAGGCCCTGCCCCGTCCAGGCTGCACTGTGGGAGGAGCACTGCCCCAGGCCCCCAGCGCAGCACAGGGCTTCAGGAAGTCCTGGGCCCTTTCCTCATAGGGCTACTAAGAGGAGGTGGAGGCTGCAGAACAGATACGCTGCCCTCACAGCGTCACCCCATGGTACCTTCTTCCCACTTGAAAAAATAGGTGGGGCACAGGACCCCAAAAGGGGTGCAGGACACAAGGATTCTCAAGAGGAGACTGCATTAATGGCAGGGCAGGAAGGGCAAACACAAGTGGACTCTTCCAGAAGGTTCTAGCCTTGTGCCTACAGAAAGGGTGCTGTCACACTGGCCGGCCTGGTGCTGGAAGGGAAGGGCCTTCTGAGAAGTCGGGCTAGCTCTCTGCTCCTAGCCCCAACCAGTCCGTCTCAGAACTGAGCTTGGGCTGAGAACACAATACCTTTCCCCATGCCCCTCGCCCTCAGATGCCACCCTCACACCCCGCACCCTGCAGGTGTGCTCAGTGGGAATGGGCCAGGGCATTCTGGGGGTACAGGTGGAGGAACCGGCCCAGAGTCCAGATGGAGAAGACGTGGCTGTAGGAAGGGTAGTTGATGGCGCAGGTCTTGTTGAAGATCCCGGAGATGTTTTCCTGGAAGAATGTGGAAGGTAAGCACAGAGCCCGGGAAGAGGGAGAGCAGGCACCAGCCAGGTTATGTCTCACGGGACAGGAGCAGCTACCCGCCCGGCCACCAGCCACACACAGTCACTGACCTCCACCCTGGGCATTCAGAAATGCTGGCCGCCCTAACCCAGGGCCCCTCAAATGGAGTAATGAAGGTGGTCCTCCTAAGTGACCCCTAGACATTGGGGTGGTAGGGAAGACAGGTGAGGGCTGTGCAGGAGAGCAGAGCTGAGGGCAGTCCTAGAGACTTCTACCCGCCCCTGCCCCCACACCCTACTCACACGCCACCACACACTCCTCCAGCCCAGACTGTAGCAGTGGGTGCGGCTCACCACGTGCCCAGAGAAATAGCCAGTCCTGTCCCACCCGCCCCATGCAGTGCCCCTGGAAAGGCCCTGGCGTACCTCGGGCCAGCTACCATTGGAGAGCTGTTTTCCAAGCAGGTTCTGGACTCCCCTTTCCAAAGCCTTAACATTGGGGTGCCTGGAAAGGAGAGCGACAAGGCCCCAGGTGAGCTGTGGGGAGAACCTATCCACGCAGTCCAGGCCTGGAAGCCAGCGCAGCGCTGCACGGCCTCTCTGAGCTGTTACCCCAAAGACTCTGACGAGGGGTCCGGGGCACACAGCGTGGTCTGCGGGGCAGACGTGGCACCAGGAGGTGCTCAGCTCCTGTCGCTCCCCTCAGCCTGGCTCACAGCCTGTGCCTCCAGGACTGCCCTTCTCCCGGGAGAGCAGGCACACAGGCCTCAGGGGCACCGGGACCGCACAGTCTGCTCCTGGGCTGCATCCTTGCAGGCCTCGTCAGAGGCCGCTGCCGCCGCCACTGCACACAACAACCTGCCTTCCCCTGGAAGGGGCTCGAGGAAGATCCTCTAAACGACCCCACATCCAATACGGGAGCACAGACAAGGCCAGGATGAGCGCACAGGTGGGTATGTTCCCAAACATCTGCACACGCACTCGTACACTTCTGTGAAGTGTGTGTCTGTCTGTGCACAGGAAGAAGCAGCTGCAGGCCCTGAGCTGACTACTGCAAGACCTCAGAGTCCCGATTCGGTCAGTCACTGCCAGGCCCAGCAAGTGGACCCTGCCCACAATCCCATGCTGCTGTGGGCTTTCCTTGCGTGGCTATCATGTCACCCAACCAACTTCTAAGAGATGAAGTTTGCTCTAGGGACCCACTCCTAAGGACCTCTGGCCTGCAACCCCCCGCCCCCATGCCAGCCATGCCCACCTGACGGCCATCAGCCCCATCAGGGCCCAGCTGGTGCAGTGGGCCTGGGACACGGTGCTCTGTACGTAGTGCCGCAATGTGCAGGACTCGTAGGTCTCTCCCCAGCCGCCATCCTCCATCTGCCAGGACAACAGGAAGTCACAGGCCCGGGTGACCTCCTCGCAGGCCTTCCTGCAGGGACCAGGGGAACAAGGGCACGTCATGTGGGAAGGTCTGCGATCTGGGATCTCTTCCCAGCCACGTAACCCGGGGACGGATGGACCTCCAGACCCACTCTTGTCGTGTTAGCATGCCCAAAATGTGAAGCCGCGATGGTGACATCCCTAGGGCTACTGAGGAGACCAGGGAGACACTCTGGGTTTGACAGCCCCTGAGGGAATGGGCACTATTTTCTGAGTTCAATAAGCCCTGAAGAGAGGACCCCAGAAGGCCGAGAATGGCCCACCCTGCACATGCCACAGAGCATGCCGTGGCTCAGCATGAGGACCCTGACCTCTGACCCTGTCATTTCAGGGTGGGGCCAGGCAGGCCTGGGGAGCGAGTCAGGCCAGAAGCTTCTTCCATAGCTCGAGCAAAGCACACCAGTCCTGGCAGCTCCCGGACAAGGAAGCATCCTGATCTCAGCCTCAGTACGCATGTTTTCTGGAGTCTTCATTTACGATTCACAAGCCTGTAAGCTCCTCAAAGCAATCTTCACTGGAGGAAGCACCTGTGCTGGACGCGTGCTTTGAGCTCCACCCCTCCACCCCCAGTGTCTAACGGTGCTCCTGAAAACCAAGGAGCTGACCTCACTCCTGACTCGGGCTGCTGAGAACCACTTACCCATCCTGGTACACGTGCCCCATGCAGGCAAATGCTTCCAGGCCAAACCAGGTGCCGTATGTGAAGCAGATTCCCCAGGAGCTGGAGAGACAAGGACAAGGAGTGACTACAGCAAGATCCTGCTAGCTTGTCAGGTGCCTCCTGTGAAGAAGGGTGACAGCTTCGGTGAGCCGGACGCCCTCACCACTCACTCCATGCTGCAGGACCACTGAAAATGGAGCCTCCCCGTCCAGCCCCTGGCGGCCTCAATCTGTGAAACCACCAAGCAGGCTCAAACAGGCAGAGCCAAAGTGAAGGGAAGGAAAAGGCGGTGGCCTCAGAGGCACCCAGGCAGCACTGGCTGTCAAGGGCAACCACCATGTGCAACAGACTCATTTCCAGCTTCATGTGGAGTGGACACCAACAGAGATCCTTCCAGCCACGCCTGGGGCAGCCTTCGTCAATGCCCAGGTTCACGCAAGAGTGGCTGACTAGACGTTTCCCAGCTGGTGGTCGTTCCCAGAAAGTCCTCAGCTACAGATAACAGGCGAGGCTCACTCACCCTTCCCAGGAACCATCAGCCCTCTGCTTCCGACGACAGTACTCCAGGCCCTGCTGGAGCGTCTCCCTGGAACATAACAGATTTGCCAACGTTACCATGCCAGCAGAGCACCAGCTGTGTGTCTCCCCCACTCCACCCAGCCCATAAGCTCCAAAGAATGAGCATGGGCCCTATGGCAGTTACATAGTCTCATGTGAACTTGCGCAGAGGTGGAGTCTAGGCTGTCATAACTAATGAGGCCTCTGTGTGGACATGGTCTTCTCCTGAGGATTCTGGGAACTCCTATCTTCCTCACTGAGGTGGGACACACACTCACTCTGCTTCGTCTCCCTGCGAGACATCCCTGATGACAAGCCACACGGAGATATGCTAATGGCAGCCAGAAACCTGGCTTTTCACCTACTGGCCTGTGATCTTCCTGCATTTTGCACCATTGCATGTGTTGTGTGAGTCTGAAGAGGAAGTTATAGACTGGTATTGGACATATGGGCTAATATTGGACTTATGGACTTGATCTGGACTGGGCTGGGATGTTTTCTTAATATACAAATACTCTTTATTATACACCTGGGTGTCTATGAATTTGTTTCTCTAGTCTAAGCAGACTAACACAGTCCTCTTTTCCAAGTAACTAAGACCAAACAAATAGGTCAAATGAGATGCATTGTTTCAAAGGAGGAGCAGCGACAGGAGGGGAGAAGCAACTTGGCCAAGTTCAAGAAAGAAACAGAAGAAAATAAGGCCTTGGAGCAAACCTCCACTAGAGAGAGCTCCAGGCAGGATCACCAGCACTCAAAACACCACCAGGTGAACTCAAGAACCCAAAGAAAGGGGGAAAAACCATCCGTCCGAGACAAAGCGATAGGCTTGTGAAAGCCCATCAGAAACCTCGTCCGTAGAGTGAGTCAGTGATCCGAACCTTCCTGAGCAGGTGACTGCCAGCAGGCCACACAGACCCTCAATATCAAATATGCCAAAGACGTACTGAAACAGGTACAATGACAACCCTAGAACCTTGAGTTTCAGAGGAAAAGACAAGACAATTCATTCAAGTTAAAAAAACAAAAGTTTAGCCAAGTATCCAGGGAGGTTTAAGATCAATAAAGGGAAAGGAAAGCATCAGAATCCACAAACAGGGGAAAGTTTTCAGTAGAACCTCAGCTAATACAGATGAAAAACCAAATCTACTACCTCCAATAGATTCTGACTGGGTAATTTTACAGGGCAGAGTGGAACTCCTCCCCCTCAGGTCTCGGAGGCTGTCAGTCTTTCTGGAAGCAGAAAGCCTCATCTTTCCCCCACGGAGAAACTGGTGGGTTCAAACCACCAAGCTCGCAGTTAGCAGCCCCACATGTAACTTCATATGCCACCAGGGCTCCTTCATATGCACGGAAGGAATGACGATTCTGTAAGCATCATCTGAGTAATGATTCAGACAAGAAGCACGTCAAATGCTAAAACTAACAGATGACAGTATGATGAGAAACAGGGCCTTTCTATCATCTAAAACCTTCTCTCCACACAGAACAGTAACTTTACAAAGGAGAAACCAGTCATCACCTTAGGCAATTGATCACAAGCTACCTGAAATGAGCCACTGGAAACTACACCTCGAGCATGATGTTTCTGACAAAAATGCAGGCCTTCAGAACCTGAGTGTGATAGTTCGGTAGTGTGTCAACTTGGGTGGGCCAGGATTCTCAGGATTAACCACTGAGTTAATACCTAATAATTCTACATGATGTGATCTAACACAAGGGAATCTGCCATGAAGGGCCCATCAGTTTTATGAAAATTAAGGTGGGATGCCACACGCTTGTTTGGGTCACAGCTCTGATGCAATCGATTGAAAGGAAATGTCCTTGGTCTGAATCCTATACCCTGACTCATCGACCTCCAGTTCTTTAGACTTGAGCCAATGGCCTGCCATGTAGCTTGCCAGTTCTGGGAGACATCAGTCTGCCATCTGACCTGCTGCCCCTGAATTCACTTGCCTCTGCAGCCACAACGCTAACCTGCTGCCCTTGGATTCACTCACCTCTGCAGCCACTAGCCTGCCATCTTCCTGATAATCTTGGGTTCATCAGCCCCCACAGCTATGTGAGTCAGCAGCAACCACCAGTCTAACAGCACAAGTTCCATGCGATTAGAACCTGCCCAGACTTGGCAATTGCCTACTTCTACGCCCCTGTGAGCCCTTTTCTGGATATAAATCTTCTCTATATAGTCACATTATGAACACCAGGAAGACGGAGAATGAGGACATGCAACAAAATAACGTGCCTGTACTCTTCAAACGCGACCAAGTCAAGGTCATAAAGGAAAAGGGAGATTAAAGGATTGTTCCAGGTTAAAACAGACACGACAACTAAGAGTAGATCGTGATCCTGGAATAGATCTTAAAGAGAAAACTATATATGAAGATATTGCCCAAGTGGTGTAGAGGTGGCACATTGGATTGCTAAACGCAAGATCAGCAGTTTAAAACCACCAGCTGCAAGATCAGCAGTTCAAGGCCACCAGCTGCTCCAAGACAGAAAGATGAGACTTTCCACTCCTATAAGCAGTTAGTCTCAGAAACCCACAGGTATGGTTCCACCCTATTCTGTCGGTCAACCTGATGGCAGTGAGCTCTGTTTTGGGTATTGAGATAATTAGGAAAATTTAAATAAGGTCTGCAGATTATTCCCAAAATTCTGATTTTTACAATTGTGCAGTATTTACATAAGAGAATATATTTGTTCCTGAGAAATATGTACCGAAGTATTTAAGATTAAAAGTACAACATGACTACAACTTACCCTCAGATAGTTACAGGGAAAAAAAATATATATATATATATATGTATATGGGGGTACTGAAGGGAATATGATAAAGTAAATATAGCAAAATGTAAACAATTACAAAATCTGAGTGGTAATCAGAAATGTTTTTTCCTACTTTAGTAACTTCCCTATAAATTATTAATTAAGGGAAGATTTCCAGTCAGAAGAGTAAAAATGGAATATCCTATGTATGTGCTAGTGTTACAGTAAACTCCAACTGTATCTCTAAATGTCTCCAAACTCTTTCTTGATAAAACAAATAAGGACTATTATATTTAACTAGTTAGAAATTCAAAACATGCTCAAACTCACAAAATAGATAAAAAGAAACTGGAAAATAATCTGTTAATCTAGAAGTTTCAGAAATAGACTTCCTGTGTTTAAATATGTGAATAATTTTCATGGCAAGAACATGAGTGAATATTTCACGAAAAAGAGATCCATATGCTTTATAAACATCAGAGGGGGAATACCTCGTTTAATCATCTCCAGAGGCGTGTTAGCGAACCCGCCTTCCACACCTCCAGTTTTTACACAACAACAGTTACTATGTGGGAGCCCAGGCCAGAGAGCCCAGAGCCCACATCAGCTCTAAGGAATAATTTTGGTCTTGAACAAAGTCTTTTAATGATATGTTCAAGGGTAAGATGGTGACAAGTGGAAAATAACAATGGAAATTAGGAATGGCCGAGAGGAAAAGGCTCCTGAGGAAGAGAAGTGAGCCATTATTACACAGTGATCAGAGTCACGAGGAAGGAGAACTCCAGCTGGCTCCGGGAGTTGCCACCACTTCCAGGAACCTCATGAGGTACGAAGGGAGCAGTGACAGAGAAGAGACAGGCATGCATGTACATGTGCACACACGGGCACCGATGCAAGGCGGGATTCCAAACAGTGGGCGCAGGTCCTTCCGAAGCTCAATGAGGGAAGCCTGTGTACACGTCTCTGTTATCCAAAGACCATGCTTTACTGTAGGAGAGTGGTTTGGGATTTTTAGGTTGACATGCTTTAAAAATCGCTGCACACAGAAGGCTTTTTCTCTAAGGATAAGTCCCGTATGGTAGAAAGGACCATAAAGCAGCTTAAGGACTGAGGACATGAACAACTCTAGATACACATCATCATCATCATCCTGCCAGGGGCTTCTTCCTCCCATACGGGGTTGCTACAAAATGATAAATAAATAAATAGGACAGCACCGCCTGGTGGCCACAACCACCTGCCAGAACAAACGGAAATCGCTCCACAAAAACACAAGCGATGGGATCCTAATGTTTCTGGAAATTAAGTTTAAAAAACTTCTCAATAACCCATGGATCAGAAAAGCACACACAAGAGAAATTGAAAAATATTTCCAACTGCACATGTTGCACTTACTTGCCCTCTTAAATACTTCTCTAAAATGGAAAGATGCAATTCATTAGTCCAAGCATCCATCCAAGAAGTCAGAAAGAGTATGTAGAAAAAAATAATAAAGAGCTGTGACAGATGATACCCAAAATAAAACATATATATATATACATATATATAGGGGGCGGGGTTTGTTTGCCACTGAGTTCCTTTGAACCCACAGGGGCCCTAAAGACAGAGAAGAGCTGCCCCACACGTTTGCTCAGGCTGTAAATCTTGATGGAAGCTGACTGCCTCATCTTTCTCCCACCGAGTGGATGGGAGTTTCAAACCGCCAGCCTTTCAGTGAACAGCCGAGCATTTAACCACTGAGAAGCCAGAGTTCCTTTAAAGCCAAAATAGTACATGGAGAAATAAAAGAGATATCTCCTAAATAGAATCAAAGCCTGAAGGTGTTGTCTTTAAAAACATTCATAAAACCATTAAGCTTCTAGTAAGAATGACCAAGAAAAAGAGAGAGCTGCCCCATCCGTGGTAGAAGTCCTGCTGTATTTGAAACCACCTGGGAAAAGTTTTGTGTCCATCAATATAGAACTAAGGTAAAATAGAAGCACTCCAAAAACTGACACAAATAGACAATGTATACAGTCCAATAACTGCTAAAGAAATGGAGCGTGTCATATGACACTTTTCTCCAAGAAAACTCCAGGGCCAGCTGGAATCACCAAGGAATTTTCTCCATCACAGGACGAGAATATAACACTGCCGGGACGGCCAATCTCCAAAGAATGAAGCGTCTCCTCCACCACCACAGGAGAGTGGGTAAGGAGGGGAGAAGCACAGACTAGTATCTCTCGTAACGGTGGTTGCCAAAATCCTGAAAACATTCTTCAAGTGGATTCCAAAATCACAAAACAAAACAAAAACCATGGAACCAATTGCCATGAGTTGCTTCTGGCTCCTAACAACCTGGTAATACAGAACAGAATTGCTCCCTGGGACTCGGGGAAGTAAATCTTCATGGAAGCAGCTCGCCTCGTCTTTCTTCCGACAATAAACAAAAAGGGCCATACAGCATGACCTATCTGCCAGGCTTTAGCATCCAGTATATAAAAGGACTATCAGCATGACTTAGCACACCAGGTTTAGAATCCAAAACTCGAACCGTGTAATCACAGCAAGATGAGGGAGGAACCTAGGGCCAGCACACAACAGCATGTTCCACCTGTAAGAATGTCCCTAAGCAACAGAAAAGTGGGTGAAGGGGGATGTCGGACAGATTAAGACATGACAAAATAATTTTTAAATTATCAAGGGTTTGTGGGGGGCAGGGAAGGAGGGGGGAAATGAGGAGCTGATACCAAGGGCTCAAGTAGAAAGAAAATGTTTTGAGAATGCTGATGGCAACAAATGTACCAGTGGATTGACACGATGGATGGATGTATGGATTGTGCTAAGAGTTGTATGAGCCCCCAATAAAATGATTTTAAAAAAGAAAAAGAATGCCCCTAAGAAAGGGGCACACATGCACCCCAAAAGCAAGAGTGCTTCGTAATAACTCCAAACTAAAAGCAACTCCAGTACCTCTCAACAGGCGAGTGCATGGAGAATTGGGGTCTTTCCATGCAAACGCCTATGGCAATGGGTAAAACAATCAACGACCGCTACCCTCGATGCTGGCTGAGTGTCACGGCCTCAGTAGTCGGGGGAGAGTCAGGAACCATTGGTGCACACGAGGCCAGGGGAGGCAGAGGAACCCAGGCAGCTGATGGAGAGGTCTGTCTGTCTGGATGCTGATGACAAGACCTCACTTAGGGCTCGGGGACTTAGTTTATATGCTGTTCTTCAGTGGGAAAGGCTTACTTACTATCAGGCCATGTGGACACAGTGAAGTTAAATGTCTTTAAAAAAACATTATTAAAAAAAAAAAAAAACATTATTAAGGTGTAGAACAGCATCCATTTTTACAGGATCACTGTGGATATTCTGGTCCTCCGGACCCATAACTGGTCTACTTTACAGCAAACAACCGACTTTTGGAGCATGACAAAGCTATTCTGGATCTAAATGAGTTGTATCTACAGTCTCTTTCTGCGACAGGCCACCCTTACCGAGAGCTGAAGAGATTTTCTCCAAATTTCTAGGGGACAGCTAGGGCCCGGGCTCACCTGATCTCATCTGCCCTGTGGTCCGGGAACTGTTGATGGAAACACATCAGTGCCTGCATCACGGAAGAGGTGCACTCCACATATGTGTAATCAACCATGATGTTGCCTAGGAGGGAGAGGGGCATGAGCCCAGGCAAGTCCGGGACAAGCAGGCGCCCCCATTGGGCAGAGCCGGCAGTGCACAGCCACATGTACCTCCAGGATGCATTGACACATGACCTGGGTGAACCCAACCTGGGCCACAACAGAGGGACTCACACTAGTGTAGTGCCTTGGTCCCCAGCCTGTCCATGGGAGAGCACTGAGTGAGGGGGCGACAGGAGGCTGTATCCCGACAAACCCTAGATGCCATCCTGTCTCCTGAGGATGCCGGGGTGGCCCCACCCAGGAACCAGAAAGCACGTAGGGCGGCACAGGTCAGGGCCCACACAGTGAGAAAGAGCCCCTTTTGCCAACACAGCAGTCCATGGGCGGATGCTTGAAAACATGGGGCTATCAACCGGGACTCAACATTCCACCCAACCCCCCCACAGGGTCAGTGCAGCGGCCTCAGAAAGAGGTTCCCCCACTAAGGGAGACCTTCCTGGAGGATTCACCTGCACTCAGCTTTGCCTTGTGACCCCTTTACACCCTAGAAATTTGCAGCACAGACAAGCGCTACCAGAAACGCCCCCGGCTTCATTCCGCACTCAGATTTGAATTACCGCATGTACTCAAGTATAAGACGAGACGCCTAGTTTTACCACAAAACTGGGGGGCTTTTCAGCATGAAAACGTGCTGAAAAAAACTCGGCTTATACTTGAGTATATACGGTAGTCAGCGGGCATGGCAGGTTCAGAAATCTTTCGCGGTTGCAAAAGTGTTCACCCCCCGCACATTCATAATGGTGTCATGACCCACAGTTTCCGAAGCTGGGCTCCAGAGTACAGGGCGCTTGCTTCCCAGGGCAGTTTGGGGAGTACTCTCTCACTTCAGGGCTGTTGCTGGTCTGACCTGGGCATGGGGAGGACCAGGTGCCCTGGGCCATGCACCTGTGTCCCTGCTGGCTGTATACTCACTGAAGATCTCTGAGGCGTTCAGAAACTCTAGAAAGGCTGATCCACGCATGGTCTCATATGTGGAAAACCCTCCATCCGAATTCCTCATGTTCAGCAACTAAAACCCAAGACAGGTCATCAGAGCCCAGTGCCATCAGGACTTCGCAGCAGCACCAGGCCCAGAGTTCCAGGGGGCAGAACAGGCATGGGATGCATCCCCAGGTTAAACTACACCCAGGCCCCAGAACAGTGGGTTTGGTGCGTGACAGTACAGGAAGAAGCCATTCACTAGTCAGCCGGGGACTGCCGGCAACTGGTATGAGACTGGGAGGAGAGAGATAGGCATGTTCAGATGCACCCTGCCCCACTCCTGAAACACCCTGAGAGCCTCATGTAGGTGTGGCCAGGTCCCAGATGTCCACACAAGGTGAAAAACAAGTGGGGGTTGCAGAGGTCTCCTCGCAGCCCTTGACTGCAGCCCACCAGGGCCACACCCAACCTTGAGCTTCCACATCCCAGCCAGTCTCCACCCTCAGGAAGCTCTTCCCTCCAGGCCCGTGTAATATGCTGAGGCTGGGGCCGCTGTCCCCCACCCAGCCCAGCGCTCTTACCACATTGACTGCATCGTACAGCCTCTCAGGGGGTACAAGCTCAGTGATAAAGGGGCATTGCTCCTGCATGAGCAGCAGGGACTTCAGTCCCTCAGCTGTGCAGTCAGCGACAATCCAGCCGCATTCCCGAGTGCTGAAGGCGAAGCCACCCTGGAAGCAGAACCCGGTCTGAGCAGCAGTCACCAGAGACCACCAGGCCTCCGGGATCCAGTCTTACCACAAGGAGCTGGGCCCGACGTGCTGCCTCCCTTTGTCTCCCCACAGTGGCTGAGCAACTAACTGGCCCAATGGTTACTGAGTGTTTGGGCATGTGCACCTCCCCACAAAGTGGCAGTTGGTGTGGGGGGCAGCCAAGTTCTCAGTGGGAAATGCCTTCAAGCATCCAGGTGACCACACATGCAGGTAAAAAAAGTACATGGGGGCCTTAGGACAAGCAGATGGGTACCTTGCTCATCTGGCGGTAGTATTTCTGATAGTCAGGTACGTTGTCCACGATCTAGGGAGCAGTATAGGAAAGGCAATAGAGCTATGTCACCACCACCTGTATTTGGGGGACAAAGGGCTGGGAGATGCCAAGGTAAGGAGTGCATGGGGGAAGGGAGCTACTGCCACTCAGGCCCACGATGGACCGCCCCCACCAACTCCAGACAGGGGCCAGACCATGGCAGAAGTGTCACGGGCCCCTGGTAACCTTAGCAAGAGTGCTCATGGAGAAAGAGGGCTGGAGGCAGACTGCAGGAGGCAGAGCAGAGGCAGGGCCAAGTGCGGCGGGGGAGGGGGAGGAGGAGAGGAGTGGGCAGGGGAAGGGGCAGGTTGGAGAGGGAATACAGCCAGTTAGCGGCCTCACCTGCGAGATGCGGAGAAATTTGTGCGCTTGCTGCAGGCAGGATGTGAACTCGGGCAAGTGGTGCGCGCCAGCCTGTGAGACAGCACAGCCTGCTGACCCACCCGCCACTCGGCTCGTCCTCTGCATGACCGAGAGCCCTCCAAGGATGACAGTCCCCGTACCCACCACCCTGACCTTCATATAGTTCTCTCACACTGGGCAGAGAGCGGGGCTGGGGGCTGGGAGCTAGAAACTGCGTTGTCCATTTCAAAATGTGCTCAAAGCAAGCACCACATCAGTTCAAAGCGAAAGGCATCCTCATGCCGAATCCTCAGAGCAGCCCCAGCCCGGCCTCCTCAGCCCGCAGCTAACCTCCCCTCTCGGCCTGACCTGGTCTTCCCTGTCCAGTGGAGCTACATCTGAGGACAACTCAGTAGCGTCACCGGGGCAGGAACTGATGCCTCAAACACACCCCCTGCCCTCGGGGAAAGTCCCCATCTGTGGGATGCAAAGGGTTTTTCCCCAGGTTGTCTCCCCCAAACATATGCCAAACCTAAGACGCTGCTTGCTACACATGGTATATGACTGTACGCTTGGAGGTCAACACAAGCTAGGCAGAGGTTACTCTCCCTGAGGGGTATCAGCCATCCAGAGCAACCAGACTGTATAGTCTGTCCCACCCTAAGTAGAGCCCACTCCCTTCTGATAAGGGTAGCGGATTGTTTCCCACTCAAGGAGGACCGAGGTTAGGCTTCCATCTTGAGTCTAAGTCTGTCCATCTTGTCACATGTGTACCCAAGTCCCTCCCCTTCCTATTACGTGTACACCCCTAGCTCATCCCCTTCCTGTGATGCGGACACCTATTGTACAGCCCCTTCCTGTGACATGTGTGGTTACCTGTAATCACGCCCCTAATATTTAGGGGCCTTGGCCAGAAATAAATAGGAGATGCTTTCTCCTCCCCCATCGTCTTCCCACTCTCTGTGAAGACCTGACTGCTGAGATCATGGCAGTCCTGGAGGTGAGCATGCTACCATAAAATGTGTGACCCCTTTATTTCACGCTCTCTCCTATCTTCCATGACTTTACTATGATCTTTATATATTATAACCATACAATTGCTCCTATGGGCCCCCATGGATGTTAGAGGCTGGTCTACTCTAGCACCCATCCCAAATGAGGGTGTCTGGGGCCCATTGATATAGCCCAGCTCGGGAAATGGGCACAGATATGGGGGCTTGCAAAAATCAGTGAGGGAGCCCCAAATCTCATACGGATCAAGACCAGAAATCTCCCCAGCCAGATCACAAGACCTGGGTGAACAAAGGAGTTAGCACAGAGAAGGCACACTGGGGGGAAATGTGGGGAGGTGTGGGAGAGAGCGCTTGGAGCTGCGCACAGGGGCAAGTGACACAGACTTAACACCTACCTCCAGGAAGGCTTGGATGGTAAATGCAGTGTCCCAGAGCTGCGAGCCGTTGGTACCCTGGGAACAAACATGGTCACTGTAGCAGGAAGAGCAGCACCTCCTTCCCCATTCATATCTGCAGGCAGCACTGCTGGGCCAGCTCTGACCCCACCAGGGGCCAACAAGAATTCTAGAGAGGGCTGCCACTTTAGGTGCCACAGGGGCGGCAGCTCAGGCTAAAATGATGGGGAAGGTGGAGGGTGGTGGAAGGATAATTGCCAAGTAGCCCATGCAGGTGTGTTGCCCCACACCCAGGGAACACTGCACCTCATGAACTACCAGAGGCCCTTCGGAGCAGACTGGGATAGGGCTAAGGGACACACACACAGCCAAGTTGTTAGAGAAAAGGGGCCTGAATCTGAGAAAGCCCAACCCAAAGTTAACAAGACTAGCAAGGGCATTCCCCTGACCACCCCGTGGTCCAGGTCCTACCTGCATGTTCATGCCATTGAGGTCCAGCCTGGGAGGAAGAGACAGGCGTCAGGGAGATCAGCTCCCTGACCACTCAGCTTCATCTTGTCAGCAAACCGCTCAGGCAGAGGCAGTCTCGCTGGCTCCAAAGCTCTGAGTTCCTGGTCAGGAGCGCTATTCCCAGACCCCGTGGCATCGTGGTCCCTGGCCTGAGGCAGGGACCCTCCCGCAGCCATGCCCACAGTGTTCTCAGGTAGGACGGTTCACTCACCAGAGGTAGTCAGGGATCCTGTCCACATGTTCCTTCATGGCAGGGGACGTCGGCCCATCTA
Source organism: Tenrec ecaudatus (assembly GCF_050624435.1). Taxonomy (NCBI): domain Eukaryota; kingdom Metazoa; phylum Chordata; class Mammalia; order Afrosoricida; family Tenrecidae; genus Tenrec; species Tenrec ecaudatus. The sequence goes on along the minus strand of NC_134531.1, from coordinate 206,554,199 downwards.
CATGCCACCGAACCAACATGTTGATAACCTTAGAGATCTGCGGACGTGCATTTCGCTTAAGCATGAGGTCCCCTGGGCCCCACATCACAGGTGTGGTTACCCAACAGACCCCATGAACATGGACAGCAGGCAGGGTAAACAGACCTATGGGTCTGTGCCAGGTGGCCCTGTGGGGGTCCCATGCTGCTGAGCTGAGACCTGATCTGAGCAGGGACCAGGGCTCTCAGAGTATCCATTAATGGGATTGCTCCCAGTTTGTGGGAGCACAAGAGGCAGTGGAACGGCCAATGAGCCCCCTTTTCTTGGAGCAGAATGGCCCAGAGCCTACGCTTCCCATCCAGGGAAGCCCCTGGTTAGTGAGCTCAGCAGTCAAATCCCGAGACAGCACATTTCTAGCTCATCCAAAGTCCAGAAGCCTGGCTAAAGCTTTAAACCAAAGCCTCCGGGCCCCCTAGCCCTCCTCAATGGACACAGGGATGCTCTCTGTTAAGCCAGGTATGATCAGGGGCCTGTCACGGTGACACAGACCTGGCTCAGGGCATGAGACGCTGGGCACTATCTCCTGAGTCACTTAGAAGTCCTCAAAGAGTAGAGCAGACAGTGGGCGATGTGGGGCAGGAGTGGTCCCAGGGGAGAAGCGGCCCCTCCCAGCCAGAGGGAGCAGAGGTCATGAGGAGAAGCATCCCAAGCCCCCTCAAGAGACCAGACTGGCGATGGTGATGAAGTGACACCCCCACATTCTCCAAGCTGGTGGGGTGGTGGGGGGTACACAGGCAGAGACGTTTCAGTCAAGGGTGCCTCAAGGACCCCTCTACCACCATTGTGAGGTCTAACTGCTGACCCTGGGATCTCAGCACACCATGCCCCGTCAGAAGAGGCGGGGCCGAGCTGGGCACTGACCGGGCCAATGCTGATGCAGTTGGTGAAGCGGTCATCGGCTACGATGTGGTCATACAGCTCTTGGAGGACACGCTGCCGCAGACTGGTGCTGTGGTGGCGCTCATACAGGTTGAACAACACTGAAGTCAGCAAAGGGAGGAGGCTGTCAGTGGACCCACCCTCCGTGCTGTGCAGGAGCAGTCTCAGGCCCCAGGCAGGACTCACCAACTCTCCTCTCCCCACCCCCACCCACCACCTGACTCAGGAGATGTTCACTATGGCCCCACCCATCCAGGTCTGCTGCTCACAGGCGGCCCAGTTCCCCATGTGAGTGGTCAGGGGCATTGTGAGCCAGATGCAGCCGAGCAGCAGTCAGCCTCGGCAGGCCAGGGAAAGGAGCTACTCAGGGCACTGGGTGGGTGGGGAGCCAAGAAGGAGCAAGACCAGCCTCCCCACACCCTGGCCAGTGTGGGTCTGCTGCCACTGTCGGGGCAGGACAGCCAGTGTCTCCACATAGCCCAGCTCTGCAGTCTTATCGGCTGGACGGGCAAAGGAGCCCACCGTGGGACCATTCTCGGGTAGGGGGGCTTGCTGGAAGGGAGAAAATGGCCAGGTCCTTTGTGATGTGACTAAGGGACTGCCCTCCATCGCCCCGGCATGTTCCCTACACACATGGACGTGCAGCTGGGGACACGCACTTAACAGGGCATTGAGCAGCCAGCTGTGTGGTGTGTACTGGTCATCGGGTGACACTCGGTTCCTCTGGGCCGGCCAGTTGATGCTGGCGTAGTCCTCCAGGTAGAGCTCCTAAGGGGAAGGGGGTGCCTGAGTCACGGGTGGGAACAGAGAACCCAGGCCTAGGCATTCACAGCAGATGACAGATGGGCACATACACTGGGACCAAGTGCCACTGGGTTCACAGGGAAGGATGCTCCTGCCACGAATCCTAAGGTCACTTCACCAGGTCATGGCCCTTTGGAACAGCTCTGTGGACCATCCCTGCTGCAGATCACATCCCCACCCACTGTGTCTCTACTTCTCTTCTCCCTCTACTACCGTCCTACCCTCTCACCAGGTCAGGTTTACCTGACTCCAGTGGGGACTCCTGCCACCCCCTGCAATGGAGCCTGCAGTGTGGATGTGCATCACCAGACTGAAGGGCTCTCACCTGCCGCAGGCTCTGTACCAATGGGTCATCGGCGGGACATGACAGCCTCTTGGCGTAGCAGTAGCTCATGGGCAGGTAGACTTGGCGGCAGTGGCACCAGATGTTGGAGGGGTGTGCAGGGAACCACGTGGGCAGCAGCCTGGGGACAGTGGCCAGTCAGCGGGTCCTGCCTGCCGCTCAACCCACTTCCACAATGCAAGAGGCCTTGCGTGTGGACCAGGCAGAGCCACTCTCCAGGCCAGCATGGGCCTGCCACCTGTAGCTGCACCCTCACAGAGCACCAGGCCAAGCCACCACGCCACAACAGTATGGCAGCTCTAGCTCAGCTTGAGGTCCAGACCTGGCTTCGGTCTCCCAGTGGAGACTAGTAATGTCAGCGCAGGGCTGGGCTCCATCGGGCAGCGTTTCCAGGAATCTGCAACTCTTAGGCTGATGTAGAGAACACTGTGGTTTTCTCAAAGCCCAAGTCTGACATGACGACCGCCCTTCCCAGACAGCCTCTGCACTTGTGCTTGGCCGCCAGCTTTTTGCTCCTTTGACAAGGGGAGTCACCTGTGGTCCAACGTGTGGGGAGAACTCTGGTCCTCCATGTGGGCGCACTCACACCACTTACCCTCGGACAGCTCAGGCAGGCCCATCATCCTGCCTCACCAGGCATTCCCACTGGTGTCCCAGCCTGACCTGTCTCCCCACCCAGTACCCCTCACCCAGCCAAGCTGAGACATTGCCCCCGTCCTGCCTCACACAGCCCACCTACCACCTATAAATCCCTCTGCCAGACCCCTCACCTGTACCTCTGCCCCCTACACCTCTGCCCTCCCTGTCACCACCAGGTGACTGCTGAGGTTCTCTCACTAGACCCTCCACCGTGGCCATCATAAGTCACCTCCTAACATAGAAGAAACCCAGTGGGGACCCTGCCTCTGTGCTCATGGCTCCCGGCAGAGACCTGGCCCTGCCCTCATAGTCCCCAGGGTGGCCGCCCCACCCTCAGGGCTTTGTCCAAACCCTCCTGGGTGGCCCCTCCTGCAGCACAGGAGGGCGAGGGGCCTGGATGCGTGCGCATAGCAGCCATCCTCAGACACTGCTTACAGGACGAGAGGAGGGACTCGGGCCGACGGTGCTGCATGTATGACGAGTACTGCAGCTCCATTGTTTTGTTTTGTTTTTTTCATAAAACACCTCAGCTATCAAACAAGTCTTTCAAAGTATGAATGTTTCTTTGGTGAAGTGCGATGCTGGCGACTTAGGTGACCCATCTCGGGCAGAAAAGCCTGGGGGGGCGGTGACGGCAGCGACACAATGGGGGCTGTGCCGCCCCCCTCGGCCTCCAGGCATCACCACAGTCCCTACAACTGGCAGGTGCGGGCACACAGGTCCCACGGCAATACCCAGGCTCCCCACACCCCATGGCCCGGCCAGCAGCCCCAGGCCACAGCTGACCTTCACACAGTTCAGCCTGGGAGACATCTGGTGCACCACCCGACCCTGCCCACGGAGTCCAGAGCCCACCCACAAAGGGGAGCCTCAGGACAGTGAGCAAGCACAACCACAAGCTCACCACCGGGGGGCCCAGGCGCCACTGCTCCCCAGGTGTGAGGTGGTGATGGCATGGGGTCACACATACCACATCTCCGGGAACAAGCTGTTGATGCCTTCCCAACTGTACACGTTCAGCACACAGAGCCAGAACTTGCCCCAGGAAGGGATGAGTGTCGCACCACCTGAGACAGAGAAGAGCCTGAATCACCTTCATGTCACCTGCGAGGGACCAGTGTGCTAAGCCTGCAGGAACCATGTGCGTGCCTGCTGTGAGCTCTCACATCCCATGAAAGAAGGTTCCAGGACCCACACCAATGCCTGGTCATGCTGCTTATCAACCACGGATGAGGTGAGACAGCTCCTTCCAGCCTCTGCAGGCTGGCCCCCTGCCTGCATCTTTCCCACTGCACCAGTGTCCCGCGTGCCTGAGCCCTCGGCACCACCCGCCCTCGGCCATGCCCCGGCACGGCGCAGCAAGACTACCTTTCTTGTGGAGAACCTCCCGCGCTCGCACAATGTCAGGGTGGTCAGGCCCCAGGCCCAGGATTCTTAAGGACACATAGTTGAGGGCGGTCCCCAGCACCGTCGACTTGCTCTCGATGTGCCTGCAAACCCAGGGTGTGGGTGCGGAAAGACAGTCTGTAATGTTCCTAAGGGACTGGGGGAGACACTCGGGGAAATTATCCCCGGAAAACAGAAACATGGTCACACAGGCACAGCCACCATCCATGATCACATGCCCCCCAAGGACCACAAAGCAGAGGCCAGGTTGCAGGCAGAGCCCATCTGTCCACATCTGTTGGCCATGTCCACGGCACGTTACCAGGCTCAGTCAAAGGGTAGCGCCACAGCCAAGGCGCACGTGCGCACGCGCACACACACATGCATCTAAAGTTAACACCAATAAGTATACATACACGCACACGCACATACATGCACGTGAATATCCATGACGCTGCTCCACTCAGACTAATGTAAGCACATTTGCATACCTGTGTGTGTACATGCCTGCTTACATGCACATACGTCATGCACACGTACACATCTACATCCCACACACACACTTCACACAAACATGCATGGACACAGACATACAAGTGCAGGCCTTCACACATGCACATGGTGACGCGGCACAGTGCACTCACAGGCCCCAGGAACCGTCGGGAAGCTGCGTCGACCGCAAGTACCGCACTATCTCTTCTCTCCAGCCCGGCTGCAGCGGGATTTTGGCCACGTAGGTGGCGATCACGAGACCTGAGAGGCCAAAAGGACAGTCCATGCTCGAAAGGCTCCAAGTACTATCAAGAACAAAGCCCTGTCCTGGAAAAGCCCCAAAGCAGGGCTGTCCCGGTTTCCGTCTCCCCGCAGGAAGACAACCCCCGGGCTCTTCCGAGGTCCTTTCCAGCAGGACCTCTGCCGGATGGCCAGGATAGGTCAGCAGCAACCGGACATGTAATGCTCCCACGGGCTCACTGAGCCCCTTGCCAGCCACACCGCTGGCTCACAGGGACCCCAAATCCTGCTTAGCAACACTGGGAGCTACCCAAGGACCCCGGAAAGTTTCAGGTAGGTGGCCCATAAGGAGATGGTTAGGCTTGGCTCTGACACCTCTTGAAGACACAGGCAGATGACACGAGGGGCCACCTCTGGGGTCACACTGACTTGTGTATTTCCATTTTTCTGTTCTGTAAATTTTCACAAAGCACATGTGACTTTTCACGGTCCCAATACTGTACTCAAGACAATAAGCCACCAACAGGTGGAAACTCAGGGAGCTCATCCCATGCCACCAGCCACCAGTCTGAGCCCTAGCACAGGTGTGTTGGGGGGGGTGAGGGGGATTGTCAGTGCTTACTATGCTGCTCAACAGCATCTGGTCCAAACTCTTGGGGAGGCCACTTCCAACATGGACTTAAGACACAATAACCACCCCTGAATCGAAGCAGGAGTTTGTCCCATGTTGTCATCAGGTCTCATTTGGCTATAAAGGAGTGCACCTGACACACTAAAGACCTGAAGGAGCAAGCCTCAACGGTGGTCACTCACACGTGGCGGTCCTATGGGTTGGCCCCGAGCAGGAGCTTCACCACACAGAACACCAAAGTGATCCCCAGTGATGACACGTCTGACACATGCCTACTGCTGCACCAGGTGACCACATCCCCCACACTCTCCACTCCTGTCCCACGAGAAAGGCGACCGAGGCAATAGGCTGTGAAGAAGCCTGGGAGCCATCACAATGAGCCCGCAGGCGGGGCAAAGGAAGTAGAACCCTCTGGATTGTACCCCAAGCTAGAACTCCAGCCTCCAGAAAACACGGTGCCACTGAGACCCGGAGGAAATGGCCGAGTGCAGCCCTGCCCCGAACTAGCTATGAGTCGTCGGCACCCACGCCACAGCCCTTCCATCGGCATGGGGACCCGGCATTGTTCTGGGCCTTGAGCAGGGCTGGGCCCACAGCAGCAATGGGACATGGGCTAATGCACCCTCACACGAACTCCTCTGGGACTTAACGCAAACCCAAGCCAGACTTAACTGCCATCGAGTCAATCCCAACTCACAGTGACCCTATAGGACGGGACAGTGTAGAAATGCCCCTGTAAGTTTCCAAGATTCAACTCTTCAGGAGAGTAGAAAGTCCTGTCTTTCTCCCGAGAGGACTCAACTAGTTCTCAACAACAACAACACATGGGATGAATAACCAGGCAGACAACAGCAAAGAAGTTGTTTATAAAATGGCAACGAAGAGATACCGGGACTTCATATCTACTGCAGAATTGTGTTTATCACAGACCCACCAGATCTTTCCTTTCCTAAGAACACAGGACACAGAATCAACAGGATGCCACCACCTCTGGGAATATTCCTTCTGCGGGACTACAGGAGGGAATTTCCAAGAGTATCAGGCTGCGTTTCGACACCCTCATCCCCAGGGTGCACCTGCCAAACTAATTCAGCAGCCTAGGAGCTGAGCTCCAGCTGTGTATCAACAGTAATATACCACCACCTAAACCGGTCCTGCCTGGGTCCTACAGCCACTCCCTTCAAAGTGACATGTTGCTCCCCACCCACTCCTGGCATCTTGGTGTCAGCAGGGCCCACCTGAAGAGTCCCTTCCCAATTTATGCTGGAACTCCAAGTTCCTCTCTCTGCTGATATAGCCCCTTGGCACCAGTACAAGGAAGGGCTTCTAAGATAGGGTCACTTCCTCAGCACCAGTCCCAGGATGGCCAGTGCCAGGTAGCCTACCCCAGTCCCTTTCTATAGAAGCTGCTGGGTTTTCACCCAAGAGCCTGGGCCAAGCTAGGCCAGGAACCCAGAATGCCACATGGTGGGCCCCCCCCCCGGCCCCTTACAACAGAAGAGGGGTGGGTTCTACCAACCTGCCAAGACGAAGACTGGGCTGCCGTAATACCATGCCCAGTGCCCATCCTCAGTCTGCATCGCTGCCAAGAACCTCATTCCATTCAGAGCCCCCTCCTGTGCTGTGTGGGCTTTGGGCAAATGCTTAAAGAAGTTCTGCAAAGGGAAGAAAGCATCAAGAGCTCAGAGGGGCCAAGTTAAAATATGAAGCAAAATTACTTCAAAAGTTTCCGCTATTTCGATCAAAAGCCTGAGCCACTTTGATCACCACAGCAAAGAAAAACGATGGTTCCACCAGACATAGGTGCCCTTGATCCCCACTCCTACTCAATACTGTGCTGCACTTCTCAGCCAGAGCCACCAGGCCACGAAGGGAAACTGAAGGCAGCCACAATAGCAACGAAGTAGAAGTCTATGTGCAGGTTACATGATCCTGTGTGTAGAAAATCACAAAGACACGGCAAGAAAACTGTTGGTACCAACAGAAAGATTCAGCAAAGTGTCAGGGTAAAAGATTCACACACGAATATCAGTTGAATTCCTTTATGCTAAGGAAGAACACTCTAAGAAATAAAGAAAACAACCTCATTGACAAGAGTCACCTCAAAGATGACACTACTTACTGTCATTGAGTCAATTCTGACTCTTAGTGACCCTGTAGGACAGGATAGAACTGGTCCTGTGGATTTCTGAGACTGGGACTCTTTACGGGAGTAGAAGGCCTCCTCTTTCTCCTCCAGAGCATCAGGTGGCTTCGAACTGTTGACCTTGTAGTTAGCAGCCCAAAGTGTTACCCATTACAACATCAGGGCAACCAGAGAAACAAAAAACAACCACAAATCACTACTACAAGAAACCAAGAGGCCTACAGATATGGAAAAATGTATCATGCTCACGGAAAGAAAGAGACCACATCATGAAAATGTTGATACAAGAAGCAATCTACAGGTACAGTGCAACCCCAAGTCCCGTAACATTCTTTAAACAGATGGGAAAATTAATCACTGACTTTGAATGGCAAACAGCCATTACCTAGATAAGGCAAAGGACTACTAAAGAAGAGCAAAGTCGTAGGTCCTGCACTTCTGGATCTCAAAACACGGGAACTGTAGTCAAAATAGCCTGGTATTAATGGGAGGATAGATACATAGACCAATGGAACACAACTGAGAACCCAGAAGTAAATCCATCCGATAAAGCAGTTCATCTTTGACGAAAAGCTGAAGGACATTCAACAGGGAAGAAATAGCTTCTTTATTAAGGGTGCTGGCAAAACTGGTTCCACACTTGCAAACACATTAAACAGGCCCCATATCTCAAACCACATACAAAAACAAACTTAAAATCTATCAGATTTAAATGCAAAACCTAAGACTATGAAAATCATCATTGAAAAAACAGGGACACACTTAAAGGCATGATATACTATAAAACATTTAAACACACACAGCTAGATAAAAAATATAAATGACTTGGACTTCTAATAATTAAGATGCATGTATCAAAAGATTTCACCAATGGTCCAAAGAATCCACAGACTGGGAAAAAAAACCTTTTAGCAGCAACATATGGTGCAGGAGACCAGTCTCTAAATGTTTAGAAAACTTTAATGCCCAATGAGCAGAGGCCATGAACAGATAATCCATCAAAGAAGCCAACAAACGTGAACACATGTTCACAATCATTAGCCATTTGGGAAATACACAATCAAAACTACTGCAAGGCATCATTTCACCCCAGCATTCATAGCAAAGCTCAAAGAATCAGATCGCAACAAATGCTGGCAAGGGTGCAGAGAGACTGGAGCCTTCCCACACTGCTAGTGGGCCTATAAAATGGTTGGACTGCTTTGGAAAGCGGTATGGAATGGTCTCGAAAAGCTGAGAATCGAAAAAGCATGTGAGCCAGCATTTCCTTTCCTTGGTATAGACCCTAGAGAAGTAAGAGCCAAGACACAGAAAGATATATGCACACTCGTGCTCACTGCAGCACTATTCAAAAAGAACAAAAATGTGGAAAGAATCTAAGTGCCCATCAGTGAAGAATAAATTTGAAAACTAGTATAAAGCACAATGGGATACTACAGAATAGTGCTTCCCAACATGGGTGATACCACCCCCTGCTGGGGGGGTGTTGCAGGTATGATCCAGGGGGCTGCAAAAGCAGACACCTAGACACAACATTCTGCTGCCACAACTTGGTCTACTATGAGCACCCCACCGCAGGCAACTCTACCACAAAGGAGGACACGAACAAGTGCAACAATACAGAGGAACTCGAAGAGGGACCCAAGATGAACTTGAGCAAGAATCAGCAGGAAGACTAGTTGTTGAAACAGATCCAGTCACTGGATGGTCAAGAGGATCTGGATTTGGGCTTTTCGGAGACGCTGCTAATGCTGATGAGGTTTTAGAACTGAAAGAACACAAACTGGGATGGCAAATGGATAGACCACAAAAGGGTCAAAGCCTTAAAGGGGAAGTGACGCCTCAAAAAGTTTTTTATGAGCCTGGATATACTTCTATAGAATAAATTTTAAAATATTTTAGACCCTGAGGAGAGATTGAAATATTGAACTTCCCATAGATACAAAAACAAATGGAAGAAAAGGATTTGGTATGATCACATGAAAAGAAGCTGTTGGAAAAGCAGGGAGCTGGTACCAAGGGCTCCAGTAGAAAGCAAATGTTCTGAGAATGACGAGGGCAACGAATGTACAAATGTGCTCGACACAATGGGATGCATGTAAGGATTGTGATAAGAGTTGTACACGCCCCCAATAAGACGATTTTTTAAAAAGAAAGAAAGAAGCGCAGGTACCACCAGACTGGTTCTGGGAAGTGTGAAATCCACATTGCACAGCTCACAGAGGTAAAGAGGCAGCAACCACGCAAAAGGAAGGAGGAAGAGGGGTTGCGGCTAGTGGTCAAGGTGGGCTTAGGGGTCAAGGATGAGGCCAGTCAAAAACTAGAACCCAAGATTTAGTAACTACTAGGCCCCGGGACACGGAAATGACAAGAACACCTATGACAGGAAGGACACTCGGTGCCTCTGGTGGAGAAGATTCTCCTGGGGCTAGGGGACTGTGGATCCGGCGGAGATATGCGGACACAGTGGCCGACAGAGCCTATAAAGCTAGGCGTCTGGAGGGGTGGCAACCCCCAAACAATGGCCAGCCACACTGAAGGAGGGGACTGGCGAAAACCGGAGGTGATGCTCCAAGTGCTCCAGCTGCAGGACACTGTTGAAGATCGGCCTTCTGTTGACCTAAGGTGACTATTTGTAAAAGGCTGTTTGCAAGCGTGCGAGACACAACTGTGTCCAACTGTACAGTGCCTCCAGTTCGTCTGTTTTCACTTTGTCCTTTGCTGCCTGTGCTTTGACTCAGTGTGGCTCTGTGTTTATACAAGCCGTATTTCTGCGTTGTCTTGTTAAATCTCAAATACATGCTTCCTTTCTTGGGGGAAAAAAGCAGATACTTACACTTCATCCTGGATTATGGACTATAGTAAAAAGTGTTTACTTGCCAGAGGGGCACTAATATATATATTAGTATAGATGTCATATATACTAATTTATTTACTTATTTACTTTTCCCCCTGAAAGGGGGACACCAGGCCAAGAAGGTTTGGGAACCTGTGCAACAGAACCTTAAAGAACAACGATCTATCTGGGAAGCACCTCACAACATGAATGAACCTGGAGAGCATCGTGCTGAGTAAAATCAGTCGAGCACAAAAGGGCTAATATTGTTTGAGATCACTAGTATAAAAGGTCAAGAAACATTCTTTCATGGTTACCAGGGGACCAGAGGTGGGAGGTAAAAAAAAGGTGAGAAAGTCACTGGCTGGAAAGTTGCTACTTGTTACTATGGGTGAAAGAGACGGCAACATACAGCAAGAGGTGGGTAGGTAAACAGTGATGGAAGCAGGGCATGACACCAGGAGGTTTGCAACAGCTAAAGGCAATGGAGGTGGATACTGTTTTATACACCATCCTGCAACAGTGGGATCTTCTAGCTGCAAGGATAAATGGGGAGGATGAACAGGTGTGGAAAGGAGAGAAGTGATCAAAACTCCAGTGGTACACTATATTATACCCACACATACAGAGATTCAACGGGATATTTGTGCATGTGAATTGACCTTTTCCTGCAAAATATATCCATGACTGTGATAGAGCACACAAAAGACGAAGTTTTGAAAACTTCTTAAACACAGCCAAGCACCCTGAGGGAATGAGTCATTGGGCCAGAAGGATCAGGACCGTAGTCTCAGGAGACAGCAAGATCAACTGGCGTAACATAGTTCACAAAGATAATGTTCTACAAGCTACCTTAGTTGAGTACTGACCAGGGTCTTGTTAAAAGCTCCTGAGCAGGCATCTAAGATGCAACGATTGGTTTCTCCTGATCCAGGGGAAAGAAGAATGATGAAAATTAAAAGCCACGTGGCAACGTTTAACCCATGGACCACATAGAGATCAGTTTCCACAACCCTGCGGCTAAGAAGAACTAGATGGTGCCCAACTTCCACAACCGATTGCCCTGAAAAGGATCACACGAGAAGGCTCTAAGTGGAGCGGGAGAAAATGTGAAACAAAATCCAATATCCTAAGAGACCAGGGCTACTGGTCAGATTGAGACTGGTGGGATGGCAGCACTCCTATAAACTGAAAACTCATTTCTAAATAAATAGTGGAATACAAAATCAGAATACTGCCTTGTTGTTGTGAGATGCTGTCCAGTCGGTTCCAACTCATAGCGACCCCTTGCAGAGCAGAACACTGCCCAGTCCTGTGCCATCCTCACAATCGTGCTTACGTTTGAGCCCATCGACGCAGCCACTGTGTCAAGGCATCTCGTTGAAGGTCTTCTTTTTATGAGGTTTTCAATACCTGACAATGATTTGATTCTGTCCTTAAGGTTTTCAGTGGCTAATTCCTCATAAATGGACAGTCTATTCCTGCTTTGTCATCTAGTCTTAGTATGGTAGCTCTGCTGAAACCTGTTCACTCTGGATGATCCTGTGACATAGTGTCTGGCATCATGGTAACCCATAAGCTACCACAGTGTGACAAACACATAGACAAGTGGTAGAGAGTATTGTCTTATTATTAAAGCAAAGGGGTTGTATTAGGCCAGGTTGTCTAGAGAAATAAATCCAGTGACATTTATATGTGTACAAGGAAGAGCTTCATATCAAGATATAACAATACTGTCAAGAAGGCATCCCAGTCCAATCCAACTGAAGTCCAATGCTTGTCCCTCAGTCCCTCTTCAGTCTCATGTAGCTGCAGGCTGATGATGCAGAAAAATGATCCAAGAGCAAGAAGCTCAGAGCCCAGTGGGTCCTGAATTGTGTGGATTCAATGTGGTGGAGACACGGCAAGGTGCAGAAAGCTCTCAGGATTGAGAGGTCACACGGGGCCAGAAGGCAAACAGGGAGTTCCGGCAGGCAAGAAGGCAGGGGAACAAAGCAATTCGAAGTGTCTCTCACTCTTACACAAAAAGGCTTATGACAACAAGGAGGTTTGATCAGGCTGAGACCTGACTAACAGGTTGAATTCCACCCCTAGCCATGAGTATCTCAAAACCCAAACTCATTGCTATTGAGTGGAGGCTGACTCACAGTGAACCTGTAAGACAAGGTCAAATTGCCCCTGAAGGTTTCAAAGACTAATTCTTGATACAAGTAAAAAGCCTTGTCTTGCTCTCACGGGACACCTGGTAGTTTTGAACTGCTGACCTTGTAGATAAGTAGCCCAACTTGTAACCACTATGCCACCAGGGCTTTATTCCAGGAGTGCCTAGATGACATTATATCTAACCACCACAGGGGCCATTCAACTCTCACTCCTTATCTCTAATCAGTTCCCCTGGGAAGCAGTCTTGGGCATTCAAGCAGAAGGTCCCATGCCACACTTCGTGGTGAGTCCACAAAATATTTTTAACAAAAATACGAATGGTCGTAACAAGTACTTGTACTTTGTACTGGTACTTGTAGTTCCTGGGTAGGAAAAAGGAACCTCAGGCTACTTCCCAGATGGGACGCAATGATGAGTAGATGCTGCTACTTACCAAGTCCAATCCCACTGAGTAGGCTTCCAGGGGAGTTTGTGCTCGTTCAGGAGTCTCATCTTGGAAATAGGTCCATCTCTGCCTTCCCTCCTCATTGCTCAGGCGCCAGCGACTGAGGTCAGTGTCAGGTTTGAGCATACAGGTTCCCTTTCTTCGGCGCAGAGACCTGGAAACAATTGTAATCAGCTATCCACCCTGACTGTTTTTCACTCAATCAGAACCCAGATACACGAATGAACAAGACCACAGGGCCTGGCCCTTCACATGGCTGCTCACAAGCCCACCATGTGGCAAGATGGTTTCCTTGTAGAGATTCTGCCGGGGCTCTCTTACAGGCTCTGGGAACAGCAGTACTCAGGGGACCTGCTGCCATCCCCCTAGCCCTCTTCACATGACCAGAAGTGGGTTCTGCAGAGCCCAGCAACTGACCCTGAAAGGAGCTCAGGGGTGAGATTATCATCTGCCCTTGATAGAAAGAGGTACAGGAGGGGAGAGTGGAGGGTGAGTGGGTTGGAAAGGGGGAACTGATTACAAGGATCCACATGTGACCTCCTCCCTGGGAGAGGGACGGCAGAGAAGTGGGGGAAGGGAGACTCCGGATAGGGCAAGATATGACAAAATAACGATGTATAAATTACCAAGGGCACATTAGGGAGGGGGGAGCGGGGAGGGAGGGGAAAAAAAAAGAGGACCTGATGCAAAGGGCTTAAGTGGAGAGCAAATGCTTTGAGAATGATTGGGGCAGGGAATGTATGGATGTGCTTTATACAATTGATGTATGTTTATGTATGGATTGTGATAAGAGTTGTATGAGTCCCTAATAAAATGTAAAAAAAAGAAAAGAGGAGAAAAAATGATTAGGGCAAAGAATGTACAGATGTGCTTTATACAATTGATGTATGTGTATGTGTGGACTGTGACAAGAGCTATATGAGCCCCTAATAAATTGTTTTAAAAAAAGAAAGAGGTAAAAAAAAAAAAAAAAAGAAAGAGGTACAGGAGGAGCCCAAACAACAGGTAACCGTCAGAGGCTACTGAGGTGTGTGGCCCATCCTCCCCCTTGCACCAGCACAGCAGATGGTGCTGAGGAAACCCACCATCACACCAAATGGTCTCACTGTAAACTCACGACCATTAGCTCCTGTACCTTCTCAGCCAGTCCTCTCCACTTTCACCCATGCTGCCTCAAGCATCTGGTGTAAGCCACCTTGCTGTTACCATGGAGACACCACCCTCAAGCACGGTGCCACAGGGGGCAGTTCCCTGCCTTGCTCAGAGACATGGTCCATGAATGCTCCCTTGGGTCTCCTTCGTCGTCCGTGTTACTGTTTCGTTTATTCTCTACAGCTTATAAACACATGATTACTTCTTTTATTATTATTAATCATTTTATTGGAAGGGGGGCTCTTACAAATCTGACAATCCATCATTCAATTGTATTACGCACGCTTGTACATATGTTGCCATCAACATTTCCAAAACATTTTCTTTCTACTTAAGCCCTTGGTATCAGCTCCTCTTTTTTAACTCCTCCCTCCCCCACCCTCTCACCCTCGTGAATTCTTGATCAATTATATATTATTGTTGTGATTATTTCTTCAAGTAAAAATTACTTTGAACGCCCCTTCCATCTCTAACTACTACTGCCTGTTGAGGAAAAGATCTGACTGTAAGACTTCCCAAAAGGGTTGAAGAAGTAAAGACCTTGGGTCCAGTACATTCTCTGATTCAGAGGCTGGGGATTGGGTCTCTCTCCCTCCGCCAGTTCTAAAGGACAAGCCTTCCCCCCTGTTCTGAGCACACAGGAACTTCATTTGTCTCTTGCTTGTGGGTAGGCAACAAGTGGCACCTGGTCAACCCCACTTCTCTATCTGTTCTCTGCAAGGAAATGGGTCCCTGCAGCCTACACAGAAGAGGGATGGACGGCACAGATCATGTATGGATTTTGTCTCTCTTTCTCTCGCTTTTTGTTGTTGTTAATTATTTTACTGGGGGCTCTCACAACTCTTATCACAATCCATACATACGTTCCAAGCACATTTGTACATATGTTGCCATCACCATTTTCAAAATATTTTCTTTCTCCTTGAGCCCTTGGTATCAGCTCATTCCCCCTCTCCCCCACCCTCCCTCCCTCAAGAACCCTTGATAATTTTTTTTTAATTTCATGTTTTTTCCTCTCATGTGAGTAAGGACTTGGTCCATGCAGATGGAGCGTGTGCCTTTCATCGGCATCCTTGGACTCTGGTCAGACACTGCCCGTCTGTAGGATCACTCCCCCCTCTTCCGGCCTCTGGGACACCTGTCTTCACCTCCTCCCGTCAGACTCTGGTCACCTTCCTCCCCATCCAACCCTCAGCACACGCGCGGTCCTACAACCAGGGCACACCTACGACCCCGGCCGCCTCTACTCGGACCCCGACCCGGGCCGGGCACCAGCGGCAGGGGCGCCGGTGGAATCTAACCACCTCTGGGGCTCAGTCGTCCTGCTGGACCCCTGCCTAGCCGCCCTGAGTCCAGCCTCCTGGACAGCCGAGGCGCCGCGGGCTCGGTGCAGGGCCCCGCCCACAGGCGAGAGGCGCGGGTCTCCCACGGCCATCTCCCGGCCGCCGCGCCCTGGGGGAAGGTCTCGGGGTGGGCGGTCCGGGGTCCGCGCGCCCCAGGTTCCGGGGATCCCAAGGGTCCCGAGGTCCTGGGTGCGGCGGGGAAACTCACGTGCCCTCCGTCATGATGCCGCACAGCAGCCTCAGCCTCAGCTTCGAGGGCCGGCCACCACACAAACCCGGCCGCGCGCCCCGCCCACTCGTCCTTCTGGGGGCGGGACCTCATGCCGGTCCCGCCCGCCATACTCACTGCGCAGGCGCACGCTCAGCTGAGCGGTCGAGTGAGATGGGCCGAGGTCCGCGGAGCCAATCACGACGCCGCGGGGGTGGGCCCAGGGCTCAGCCAAGCCTCGGCACTGGTCCCGCTCAACACGTCCGAGAGCTTCGGGGGGCAGAGCCGGAGATAAGACGGGACCCGTGGGCCGGACCTGTCGGCCTAAAGCTGCCTTGATCCCTGACTGGCATCCTCTGCCTCCTCCGTGCGTTGAGCCCCGCGCCGGCGCCTCCAGTCCCGCGGAGTGCCGCGTGAGGAAAGCCTGCCCTATGGCTCCGTGAGCGAGAGCCCTGGCCATCCGCTTGGGTCAAGAGTGTTGTTAGGTAATATCGAGCAGGTTCCAACTCATAGCCCTCCTGAGCACAACGGAAGCCCTGCCTGCCTTCAGAGACATACCACGGACTGCCAGAAAGAACAGACAAAGCTGGCTTGCAGTACAGAGGCAAGGAGGACACCAGCTCACAAACCTTGGACATGTCAAGAGAGACCAGTCCCTGGAGACAGACATGACGCTCGCTAAAGTGGGGGTGGGGGAGGTCCTGATACTTTAAAAATTCTTCACCAGCACCAGAATCCGATGCATCATAATTCCCATGCATCGATTTTCCTTCAGTCTCCTTTATTCAATGTCCAACTTCCACATGCATATGAGGCAACTGAAAATACCATGACTTGGGTCAGGTGCACCTTAGGCCTCAAAGTGACAACCTTGCTCTTCAACACTGCAGAGATTTACCCAAATGCAATGAATGCATCCTTTGCTTTCTTGACTGCTGCGTCCATGATCGCTGAGTCCGGGCCAAACTAAAAGCCCTTGACAACTTCCACCTTTTCTCCATTTATCATCACGTTGCCTATTGGCCCAGTTGTGAGTTTTGTTCTCTTTATATAGTGTTGCCGTCCATATTGAAGGCTGCAACCCTTGATCTTCATCACCAAGTGTCTCAGGGCCTCACGTGCAGTAAGCAAGGTTGTGTTGCATATCAAAATGGCAATAAGCCTTCTTCCAACCCTGATGCTTCACTCTGCTTAGAATTTGACTTCTCAGATTATTTACTCCGCACACAGATTAAATAAGTATGGTGAGAGGACACAACCCCGACACACACCTTTCCTGATTTTAAACCATACAGTAGTCCTTTGTTCTGTTTGCACAACTGCCTCTTGATCCATGGACATATTCCACATGAGCACAATGAAGTGTTCTGGAATTCTCATTATTTCCACTGCTATCCATAATTGGTATGATCCACCTAGCTGTATCCCTTTATTACATAATCAATAAAAAACAAGTAAACATTTTTTCTGGAATTCCTTGCTTTGAGACAAGATCCATCTGACATCAGCAATGCTATCTTTTGTTCCACACCCTCATCTAATTCCAGTTTGAGTTTTTGGCATTTCCTGTGAATGTATACCGCTTCAACCATTGTTGAATGATCTCCCACACAGTTTTACTTGCATGTGATAGTAATGATCTTGTTCTAGAATTTCTGCATTCTGTGCAGAATGGGGACAAACATGGATCTCTCCCAGGTAGTTGACCAGGAGCTGTCTTCCAAATTTCTTAGCATAGATGAGTGAGCGCTTCCAGTGAGTGCTTCATCAGTATGTTGAAATATTTCTTTTCATCAATTCCCGGAACCCTGCTTTTCATTCATTCTATCCATATTTCTGTTCATCAATTCCATCAATTCCCGGAGCCCTGTTTTTCATTCATTCATTCAGTGCAGCTTGGACTTATTCCTTCAATGTCATCTGTTGTTGATCATATGGTACCTCTTCAAATGGTTGAAAGGTCAAGAGCTAGAAATAAGAATCGTAGGGGAGGGATGTCATCTGTTTTTAGGCCATGTTTGAAATCATCTAGGAAATGACTGTTAGTGAAAAGATGAGCTCTGGACCACCAAGTTTTTTCTGGTTTATGGGGCAGTGAATCACTTGACTATGGCCTACTCCAATTGATTGGGTGAGACCATGTGTTAGACGAATAGACTAGAGAAACAAACTCATAGAGACTTACGTGGGTACAAGAGCTTTATATAAAGAGTAGTTGTACATTAAAAAGCATCCCAGCCTCATCCAGATCAAGTCCTTAAGTCTGATATTAGCCCTTATATTCTATACCAATCTATAAAGGCCTCTTCAGACACATGAAGCCCATGAAATGATGCCAAATACAGGAAGATCACAGGCCAGTGAATGGGAGGTCTTGTGGATCCAGTGGCATTGTAATCATCTCAGCACTGGCAGGGGTCTCCACGTGGCTTCTCCAGCTCCCAGGGCTCTGGCTGCATCAGAGTAGGTCCATATAGCTTCTCCTCAGGGATGTCTTGCAGTGAGTGAGCAGAGAGAGAGTGTCTCCCACCTCCAAGGAGAAATACAGGAATTCCCAGAATCCTCAGGAGAAGGCCATGCCCATACAGAGTCCTCATTGGCTATGAACTGATTGACAGGCTGGCCCCTTCACTCTGAATCCTCAAATTGACACCACATTATGTAACTACCATAGACCAGGCAAAGAAGGTGCTTGTAGCCCCATGACAATTTTGCTACTGCAATTAAAGAGCATTGAATCCTTGCAGGGAATTGGTGAGCTTTGTCATTTCGACAGGCTTAAAGGGAGTCAATCTCAGAGGACAGAGGGAGACCTCATCACCATGAAGAAGAGCCAGGAGTGAAGTGTATCATTTGGATCTACGCTGCCGACACAGAGAAGCTCCTAAACCCAGGAGGAAGGAATGATGGTATGGATGACAATGGCAGTAAATGCAGGAACCAGGAAAGCAGCAGGAGCCAGTGAAGTAGGCTTCTCACAGAGTGAGGCAACCAAAGTCAGCTTCCAACCCCCTGGAGCAAGAACTGTGGGCAAGTGGGCAGGCAGCCTGCAACAAGTGAGCTGCTTCCAGGAACTCGTCAACAGAGCTTGGTGACACTTGTCAAAGCAGGACAGAAGTCAGGCGGAGAGCCTAGGACTGGAAGAGGCCTGCCCGCAGCACAGCCCAAAATCTGCATTCCTCATCAAAGAATTGTTCCAGTTACCTCTAAGGACGCATGCTAAATTGTAACGTGATCTCAAAAAAATAAAAACAACCCTCACTGACCTCGAGTCGTTCCAAACTCACAGTGACCCCATAAGTAGAACTGTCCTTGTGGGTTTCAGAGACTCATCACGGGAGTAGAAAACCTCCTCTTTCTCCCTGTTGGAACCTGTTACTTCCCTAATCCACCTTATCGTTGCTTGATCGCTGAGTTATGTGAGGCCATTGCTATGAATGATCACGCCCAGCAGAACAGAGTGCCATGGGAGGGGTGACTGGGGTGAGGATTGGTAAAAGACTGCAGGGGAGGTATGTCTGAAATCAGTTTTAGGTTGATGGTGGTCTTGTTTCTTGTGTTGAGCACCTAAGACAGTTCCAAAGACAATGGTTAGGAATCAGTCGGCTTATGCCCTGGGACAGCTACCTTTCCGTCTGTAAGCTTCGCACAATGACTAGGCCAGGTTCTGTTATGCGCATAACACACTGTATGAGGCAATCTTTTAACCATTTTATTCCAACAGGCTTTCACATCTGTGGTGGGAAGTCAGATGCTCACAGGCATGCTCCCAGAGGGTGATCAGTCGCCAGACTGCAGTGGGCCCCACTCCCTGTTGTTAAAGACAATGGACACCTGCACTCATCTGTTTGGTTCCAATAGGTGGGGTTTACACCCTACTGATAATGGTTCCTATGGAGATCCAGAGAACAGGTCAAGCAAGGTTAAGCTGCCATCCTAAACCTAGGATCCGCCCATCTTGTCACATGTATATGCCCAATTCCTCCTCTTCCTATTGCGTGTATGTCCCTAGACCACCCCCTCTCATTACTGTATTACCTATAGGACAGCCCCTTCCTGTGACATATGTCCTCACCTGTAACTAGGGGACTTGCATGTCCCCAGAGAATATAAAAAGCCTGGGCTAGCATTAAATCTCTCTCTCTCCCTCCACGTGGACCACCAAGTGGGGCTGAGGTGAGCATGCTACCATGAATCATGTCTGACTCCATTTATTTCAATACTTCACTTCTATCTCTCATGCTCTCTATAACTTTACTATGATCTTTTACTTATTATCGCTGTACAATTGCGCCTACCGGACCCATAATGATGTGTTAGGGGCTGGCTTCCCCTGACACACATATATCAATACCAGCAAGAGCAAGGGAGGCGGCAGAAGCTCTCCCCCCGGACTCTTAACTGGATTCTTATACAACTTGGAGGGAGGGGGTGCGCATAGGTATGGTCGTGGGTGTTCAGTCTGATAAGGGGTGCACTCAAGTCTGGTAGCCTTGGATTCTGGCCAGTTTGAGTTTCCTTCTTGTCAGCCTTTTTATTGTCCGTGGTTACTCCATTTTGTTGTATGCTCTGTTGATTTCTCCACCACCCACCCTCACCTTGTGAAGGTAGAGGGCCTCTGATTACCACATCATTGTGGTGTAGTGGTTAGGCATTGGGCTGCAATCTGCATGGTCGGTATTTCAAAACCAGCAGCAGCTGCAAGGGAGAAAGACTGGGCTTTCTATTCTCATAAAGAGTTACAGTCTTAGAAACGCACAGGGGTGTTGCTGTGAGTCAGCACTGACTCGATGGCAGTGCGTTTGGGTTCTTTATTAAAAAGTAGCAGCCAGTAAGGAAAAGGAACATCAGTAGGCCAAGCAAAGACATGGTGGTCTGTCCCAAGACTTCGGAGGAACGGAGTCACATGAGGACTTCGAGAACTAACAGTGAACTGAATGTGGGGGGCAAAATCCACTAGTGACTGGAACAAGGGTTGAGAAGAGAAGTCCAGGTGCAGACTAAGGACAGGCAATGACCTCCATTCCCCAAACAGCAAGCAATAAAAGAGCTTAAAAGTCTACACGGAGAGAACAGGACACCGGTAAGCAGGTAATGCCGAGAGGCTTGCACAGCTGGTGATCAAAGGAGGAGGGCCGCCTGACTTGGAAAGCAAGAGAATGCTGAGACCTGGTATGGGGCGGGAGCCACCAAGGAGACCACAAGGGAAGGCACAGGAATGATCTGGAGAAAGTTGGTGCAAGGCACAGGGTGGCCATAGCTCTGTTGTGTGGACGCCGGTGGAATCGGAGCTTGAGCTCAGGGAGGAAACATTGCTGAGGGCAGCTGAAAGCAGACTGGTGGAGTAAAAGTCAACATTTGCGCAAGACCCAGTGTAACTTCTTTTTTGCTTTTGCTGTTAAAAGAAGCTTTATTGTTTCCATATGGTCCCTGGCTGCAGGGCGGTGGCATTGTCGCGGGCACGGGGCCGGGTTCAGGCAGAGGGGCTAAGGCCGGCAGTGTGCGGAAGCAGAGGGTCCTAGCAGGAGGGTGGGCGCCGCAGGTTCCTAGTTGAGTCGAAGAGAGACTCACCCAGCCCGGCCTGGGGGCTGGCCAGCCTGCAGAGGTTGGTCAGGTGGTTGCCCATCTGGAGGACTTTCACCTCCTTGTCCAGGAAGTAGTCACAGACATGGAGGTCAGCGTGAGTGGACCCCACGGCATGCAGGTCCAGAAGGGCCTGGCTGTTTTTTCTCCAGGGCCAGGGCAGCCCCCTTGGCATCCAGGGTTCTACCCAACTCATCGGGGTGGGGGGGCTTCTGCACATCCTGGGAGAGGGTGGGCCACTGCGCTGGTTCTGCAGCTTCAAGAGATGCTCAGGCCCCTCGCGCCAGCTCCAGGAAGAAGTGTCCCATGCCTTCCAAGGCCACATCGTCGCAGTTGAAAAAGAAGCCCAGAGAGAGGCAGGTGTAAGAGACCCGCAGATGCAGGTTGACCAGATGGTGGACGCCAGCTTCCGTGTCGGTGGAATAATTCTGATGAATTTGAGCGCTCATGATGGGTCAGTGTGGAGGTGACCACACACAAAATAAAAGTATTCGCTGGTCCCAATAAGAGGGGCCGGTCAAGATGATCCCGAAGTGACTTCCGGAAAGGAAACTGGAGAGTGGTGGAAGGTTGGAGGAAGGGAGTCCCCGGATCTGTTCTGCTCAAACACTGTTGAAGCAAGACACAGATCCACTGGACCACAGGGTGAACTTCGACCTTATGCTCCCAGGTAAATGTAGGAGGGTTCCTATTGAACAAGTGACCTAGCCAAAAAAAAAAAACCTGCAAGAAAAGACCTACAAACATTAGCGACAGGGAAGGTACAAATAAAAAAGCAGAGAAGCCCACTGGCTACCAGCTGTACCCATTGGCAGAATGTATAATTTGGTCCTCAGAATGCCACCTTCCACATGAGCCATTTTAAAAAATTCAACCACGGCTAACAAAATAGAAAGGGATATCTGTGAAATAGAGATAATACAAGTAATGGAAATGCCCTTTGGCAAAAGGTATGGCCCCCTAAAGTAGCAAGCTCTTTTTCCTTTTTAGTTTTCAGTGCTTTTGATTAACTAGCATACCAAAATGTTTTGTCTACTAATTTATTACCTATTACCTCCACTAAAAAACACAAGTCCCATAGGGCTTAGAATTTATTTTAAGTTGCTGTATCCTGCAAAAAAAATAAAAAACAAACAAAATAACACCAAACTACTGCTATCAAGTCAATTCCAACTCATAACAACCCTTCTATAGGCTTTCCTGGCTTGAAAAATCTTTATGGCACAGAAAGCCTCATCTTTCTCCCATGGAAGAGCTGGTGAGCTCGAACTGCCAAACCTGCAGTTAGCAGCCCAATGAGTAATTCACTATACCAACAGGTCACCTAGAATAATGAGTGGTAAATTCTTCATATTTATAGAATGCCTAAATGAACAGAATGTTCTAAATAAAGATTAAGAAAGCAATTCTCAGGTTTTAAAACAGCAGATTTTTTAACTCACTAAACTAGGAAAACAAAATAGAGAAATTCTCCCATTAAGTAGGACTCAAAGTAACTTGCTTTTAATCATAGAGTAACTAAGGCAGGTGGGAGAAATGATGAAGGAACAACATTTCAAAGGGCAGCTCAAGAAGACAACGTAAAATATTATAATGAAATATGCAAAGACCTAGAGTTAGAAACCAAAAAGGGGAGAGCAAATGCTCTGAAAATGATTAGGGCAAAGCATGTACAGATGTGCTTTATACAATTGATGTATGTATGGATTGTGATACGAGTTGTATGAGTCCCTAATAAAATGTTTTTAAAAAATCATTCTAGAGATACAAAAAAAAAAAAAAGGGGGGAAGAACACATTCAGGATTATCTGAAACTGAAAGAACTAAAAAACAAAAATTCAAGACTCAAGTTGCTATATTTAAAGATTCTGTGGGCAAAATATTGAGTGATGAAGGAAGCACCAAAAGGCGGTGAAGAAAATATAGAACCCGTCTACCAAAAAGAACGAGCTTACATTAACCATTGCCAGAGATAGCACATGATCAAGGACCACGGGCATTCAAGAAAGAAGTCCAAGCTACACTGAAAGCATTAGCCAAAAACAAGGCCCCCGAATTGATGGAATACCAATTGAAATGTTTCAACAAGCTGGTGAAGCACTCACTCGTCTATGCCAGGACATTTGGAAGACAGCTACTTGGCCAACTGACTAGAAATTGTTAGATCGGGAACAAAAGGAAAGCAGCTCCAGAGAGTGGGTTTGAATTGACAGGCTTATTTATTTATTTTTTTTAGGTACAGTGTACTTTATTGATGGTGCATAATAAGGTCAGGCTCTCTAAGCCCCTCCCCTTCCTTCAGGGGGTTCGGATGTTATATTCTCAGTATGGTAAGGGATTGAATTAGGGGCAAAGACTCCCCAGCAGCTGAGGGCCTCTCTTCCTCTAGTGCTGTTGCTGGGGCTGCTGGTCCAGGGGGCTCTCACTCCTTGGAGGCCATGTGGACCATGAGGTCCACCACCCTGTTGCTGTAGCCAAATTCATTCATACCAGTAAATGAGCTTGACAAAGTGGTCGTTGAGGGAAATGCCAGCCCCAGCATCAAAGGTGGAAGAGTGGGTGTCACTGTTGAAGTCACAGGAGACCACCTGGTCCTCGGTGTAGCCCAGGATGCCCTTTAGGGGACCATCAGACGCCTCCTTCACCACCTTCTTGATGTCATCGTACTTGTCAGCTTTCTCCAGACGGCAGGTGAGATCCACAACCAACACATTGGGGGTGGGGACACAGAAGGCCATGCCAGTCAGTTTCCCATTCAGCTCCGGGATAACCTTGCCCACAGCCTTGGCAGTGCCAGTAGATGCAGGGATGATGTTCTGGGCAGCCCCACAGCCATCGCACCAGAGTTTCCCAGAGGGGCCGTCCCCGGTCTTTTGGGTGGCAGTGATGGCGTGGACTGTGGTCATGAGTCCTTCCACGATGCCAAAATTGTCATGGATGACCTTGGCCAGGGGGGCTAAGCAGTTGGTGGTGCAGGAGGCATTGCTGACCATCTTGAGGGAGTTGTCGTACTTCTGGTGGTTCAGGCCCATCACAAACATGGGGGCATCGGCAGAAGGGGCAGAGATGATCACCCTCTTGGCACCGCCCTTCAAGTGAGCCCCAGCCTTCTCCATGGTGGTGAAGACACCGGTGGACTCCACGACATACTCGGCACCGGCCTCGCCCCACTTGATGTTGGCGGGCTCTCGCTCCTGGAAGATGGAGATGGCCTTCCCATTGACAACAAGCTTCCCATTCTCAGCCTTGACGGTGCCCTTGAACTTGCCATGGGTGGAATCATACTGGAACATGTAGACCATGTAGTTCAGATCAATGAAGGGGTCAGCTTTTTAAAACGAGAACACTGTCTCTAGAGGAGTTTAAGCAAAATATGGTTAAAGCATGTACACAGTTTACAAAGAGAACATGTGGCTCTGAGTATAGTCTTATCTATTATGATATTTCCAACAGCGAATACATAAGGCATCGCTACACAGGACACTGCATGCTATGTTTCGTTCTTTTGGAAGAAGTATATAAAATCAGAATTACTGGTATCAGCAAAACTTACATATTCACATGGTGTAAAATCAGCTAGCAGAGGCAGGTGGGAAATATTAGCCAAATAAGCATGAATAGCTATTTGAGAGTAGTAGCTAATGCAGGTTTACAGATATATATGTAATTACTGTTAGCTGCAGAATTGGTGTGTTGTTAGGAGAATGGGTTGACCTCAACAGGCCTGCCCTGAGGGGTTTAGAGGTTATAGGTTTAAGGTTTTGTAAGTATGGGAGGGTGATAGGGTACTGGGGCACATTAGGAAATTTCAAAGGATCTTTTAACCTTATATAAATAAGCTGATGAGGCAATGTAACCAAAGGTTGAGTGACATCCCTCATGTGTGGGTGAACCTGAGCAGGTAGTAAAGGAGAGCAACTGGTAGGGAGATGTCAGGACTATTGCTGCCCAGTAAGGGGATGAGACAATATGGAATGATTAGAAGCTGGTGTGAGAAATGTACATAATAGAGGCTATCTGAAAGTCTTTGTGTACTGAGTGGCTGCGTTACTATATCTGTGACTCCTGGAACAGAGGCGGGAGCTAAAGATATTTATGATAAGTGTGTAAATAATGTAGAATATGCAGAATAGGAAAGAAATGGCCTCATCTGAGATGGCAATAGTTAGCCTGGGCATGAGCTGGGTCGTGTCCACGGGCCTCAAACCCTAGACAGCACTGCCAATTCTTCATTGCTGGGCCTAGGAGCCTGACAGCAAGGCATTTTGAGCAGGTCGCTTCTCCAGAGACATTATGGAAGAGATTATCCTTCCAACTTTCTGGCAGAAAAGGAAATTTGTCAGGCAGAGGCAGGAATTATCGGGGTGGGCAGGTGGAGGGATGCCCAAGGCTGGGGAAAACACACTTCAAGGACAGATGCTGCGAGGCCAGACCTGCCCCTCCCCCTCCCCTTCAGTGGCCTTCCATTCCAGGTGCAGAAGGCTACTGTTACAGATAACTGAACATTGTTGCTTACTCCCCCCCCTCCCATCTGCAGACAACAAAGTTGCAGTGGAAAACTCCCCAGCTACTCCCTTCCCTAGACCCAGGCTATAAGCCCAGCGCTGGAGAAAACACTTCAAGGACGGATGCTGGGAGAGGCCAGACCTCCCCCTCCCCTTCAGTGGCCTTCCAGCCCAGGTGCAGAAGGCTAGTTACAGGTAACTTTGAACATTGTCGCTTAGCCCCGGATCTGCAGACAACAAAGTGGCAGTGGAAAACTCCCCAGCTACTCCCTTCCCTAGACCCAGGCTGTAAAACTCCTCCCCCACCTCCCTCCTGGCGCATGACTTCGTGGGCCCCCAACTTAGGACACAGGATTCTCTTTCTCTGTCCTCCTCTCCCTCCTAGGTGGTGCGACTTCTCTGGCCCCAATTAGAGACCCATGAACCTAACCCAGGAGCTCTGAAATAAACCCTTGAAACTGTTTTCCACTTCCACCGTTGCCTTTTTCCTTCCTTTGCATCGCCAAATCCACCTGACAGCAATCGCATCCTAGAGGCTCCCTTTGGCTGCATTCTGGGCCAAGCTCTGGCAGAAAGCTGAGTCCAAGTCGCTCACCCACTTGTGGCCCAGTGTTAACTGGTTCAGAGATGCCCAGTGTGCTCTGAAGAGAACAGCCAGCACATTTTAAAGGTTTTCCTCTTGTTGGGAGCTGTGAAATAAGGTGTGGATGACTAGTACCTAGTGTGGAGGATGGTGGATTCATGGAAAGCCTTTGAGAGGCTATTATAAAAACTGCCGAGTTTTCTTTTGGGTTCTGGGGATGAATTCTATTGCTTCTCTATAATGCCACTCCCTGTCCTTTGGAAGGACAATTTAAATATTGTGCTAGGTAAGATTGTAAGACTGAGTAAAGATTTTCAAACCTTTAACCTAAATGTTTAAGTCAGAGGCAAAAGGTTCCAGATAGCTTCCTATTGCTAGCAGATAAATCTTAAATTTTTACCACCCCCCTCTGCTCCCATGACTTCATGGAGAGGAAGGAGGGGAGTGGGGTCTGAGGATTCGTGTGCGGATTCAAAGCTGCTCCTGTGCAGGAAGAGTTGGACACAAACTGGGGAGAGGCGGAGACGGTGCGGCAGCAGGTGAAAGGTGTCAGATTGCGTGGAAGATGGCGCTGAAGGGAGGGGAATCCGTGAAGGAGGAGGAGGAGGAGGGAGACATTAATGGCGTGTGTTGGGAGGGGGGGAGAAGTTACTGTAGAAGCTGTGAGAGGTAACAGGGTAGAGGTTGCTGGATTACAGCTTGAAGGTGGGGAGAGGAGGAGATGAAGACAAGGCAGGAGGGGGAGTGGTTTCGGACAAAGGATGAGGACGTTTGTAAGGAGTAGGTGGAAATGGCACTGAATTTGGGTGAAGCCCAAAAGCATCAAAGGCTGTTATGGTCTGAAAGACCAAAGGAATTTTATTGTTCAGAGGGGGAATTTTGTCCTGGGCCAGCAGGAATTGAGGTGAGATGGGGCGAGGATGTGAGCGGAGACATTGCAGGGGTACGGACAGAATACAACCCATGATAACTTGCTTCAGAGTGTCCCCTTTAAATTTATGAACCCCGTACCCCTGGAAGGGGAAGTGCGGCTAGCAAATCAGGAAGGCGCCCCACGCCCAAAGGAAAGAGTGAGCCACAAGGCCTAGCCCTTCAGATTTCTGTGAGGAGGGCCACTGAAGGCCAAGAAGAGCAAACGGGCCAGAGATAAAGAACTTAAATATTCACAACCAGCCTTCTGCAGAAGTTTAATTTGTTGTCTGGCCGGATTTCCTATGATCAGCGGTCCCAGAGTACATGCTATCATTGAAGGCTGAGTGAGTGAAAATTTGAGCTCCCGAGAGGAGCCCTGGGGCTGGGAAGGCTGTTCCAGTGCAGATGGCCCTGGAATGGGGAGCTTTGGATTTTACACTCAGGTCTCTAACGGCAGAAGTACAGGAAGCGTGCTCTGATGGGTCCGGGAAAAGGTGACCAGGGAAGCCGGCTTGAGGTTAATGCTACCGCAGTCCTGACCATAAATAACTCTCTGAGGTTTAGGCACCATTCTGTTAAAACGGAGTAAAAGGAAAGTGGCCCCAGAGCATGGGTTTGAATTAACAGGTTTATTAGCGTTAAAGACCTGCCCTGGTGGGGTGTTCAGAGTGGAATGAGAGTAGAGGGACAGGGTGGGGGGAAGTCTGGAAGACAGTACAGAGAGAAAAGCCAAATGTAGGAAAGGGAGAGCTAGAGAGAAGAGGCAGAGGGATCGACAGACACGCGGCCACACAGGAAAGTGAAGACAGTCCGAGAGAGCTGTGTTAATAAACTTCTGGGACAGAAAAAATGATCATGTCTGAAAGGAGCCCGAGCTTCCCCCAGATTGGCCGTGGCACCAGCAGAATGGTGAAGAGAGGCGAGGTTTCTGTGAGACATCTCAAGAAGGCAAGGCGTCAGTTATGATAGGTAGGTGGGGATGGAGAAGGGGTGAGAGATGCTGGCTATGGCTGAGAACCATGGTGTTGCTGCTGGACTCTTTAGAAATGATCTGTATTTGGGGCCATTCCAAAGAAAGGTGACCCAACAGAATGCTCAAATTATGAAACAGTATCATTGATAGCACGTGCAAGTAAAATGTTGCTGAAGACCATCCAACAATGGTTACAGCAGTGTACATCGAGAGGGGGCTGCCAGAGATTCAGGCCAGATTCAGATGTGGAAGGGCTATCCTTGCTGATGTCAGACGGGTCTTGGCTGAAAGCAGAGAATACCAGAAAGATGTTCATTTGAGTTTTATTGACTATGTGGACCATAATAAACTGTGGGGAGTCTTGAGGAGAATGGGAATTCCAGATCACGTCATTGTGCTCCTGTGGAACCTGTGCATGGATCAAGAGGCAGCTGTGCAAACAGAGCAAGGGAACGGTGCGTGGTTTAAAATCAGGAGAGGTGTGCATCAGGCTAGACTCCTCTCACCCCGTACTCAGGTCAATCTGCATGCTTGCTAGGCAATTATCAGAGTTTGGATTATCTGAAGAATGAGGCATCAGTCTTGGAGGAAGGCTTATTAACAACATGTGGCATGTACATGATGCAACCTTGCTTGCTGCAAGAGAACAGAAAGTACTTGCTAATGAAGATCAAGGATTGCAGCCTTCAGTGATTTAATCACCCTAAGTAGACCATAAGTAACGTCATGATACAGGGAGAAAAGAGTGCAGTTGTCTTGCTAGGATCCACAGTGGATGTTCAGGGGAGCAGCAGTCAAGAGATCAAATGAGGAATTTCTTTAGGTCTATCTGCTGCACAAGACCTCTTTAAAGTGTTGAAAAACAAGGATGCTACTTTTAAGGACAAAGGTGTACCTGACCCAAACCGTGGTATTGCTCAATAATTTCATATGCAAGTGAAAATTCACATAGAATAAGGTAAAGTGAAGAAAAATTGATAATTTGAATTATGGCGTTGGTGAATATTGCAAAGTCCAAAGCCTGCCAAAACAGACAGATTGTGTTGGAAGAATAGCCAGACAGCTCCTGGGAGGCAGCTGTGCTCACCCCACTGGAATGCCCCTTAGAGGCACAT